>NW_026889803.1:20222500-20447500 GCF_033153115.1 Saccostrea echinata
TTTTTAACAATTACGTTTAATATTCAATTCTTGTTTCGTTAGCTTGTTTGACAATAGTTTGCCTCGAATGAGAATATGTTCGTAGGTACAGCAAGATCTTGTGTATCGAATCAACTGAGAGTCGAATACCTAATATGCACGTACTGTAGGATTGATTGATTGATTATATGTTGTTTTACGTCCCATTCGAGAATTTTTCACTCATATAGAGACATCACCATACATCGGTGAAGGGCTTCAAATTTTGACCTTTACTCGGCACTCAGGGCCATTGAGAAGTGAGGGATCTATATCGTGCCAACGCTTGCCGTGACACGGGGCCTCGGTTTTTAAGGTCTCATCCGAAGGACCCGCAACTTTCACTTCAAAGTGCTGAGTGCATGGCGAAGGAACAGTTGCTACCCATTTCTTATCGACTTAGGTCAGTCGCGGCCGAGATTCGAACTCACGACATCCCGATCAAGGAGCGAGCGCTCTACCGACTGAGCTACCGTGAACGGTTCAGGTACTGTAGGAAGGGTATATTGCTACACAAGTAAGTTCAGAATTGAAAAGTTTAAATCATCACGTTTATGATATAACTTTGTTGTTGGATTACCATTAAGGTATTTTTCTAGTAAAATATCCAAATGTAGAACAGAATGTGTCAGACTTTGTGGTATTTTTAATTTAAGCTCTCTGAGAGATATCAAGTCGACATATGAATGGAAGTAACTATTGTTAATTGATAATTCGTCGTAATTCGTATATATCTAAATGTCGAGCTGAAAGCCACAGCAAGTTTTTTCTTCATCTGATATATAAGTTTTTTTTATATAAATCCTGCTGTACTACTTTTTCCATTATTTCTCGATCATGACAAGGAGCATACGGCGGGTGTGACCGGTCGGTAGGAGATGCTCACTCCTCTATAGCACCTGATCCCACCTCTGATATTTTGGAGGTCCGTGATTGCTCTGCACCAAATTTGTATTTTTTTAAGGACTGTTGAGCTTGAAAACTGTTCGTTATCTTCATATATTTCATCATTGCAAAAACAGGTCTGTCAATAACGAAACACAATGGATAGGCGTGTGGGGGGGGGGGGGGGGGTTATGCAGTATTCAAGACATAACCGAAAGCATAACCTAAATATTGATTGATTCATGAAATGAACATATAACACTTAAAAGACATCTTCAGTGCCATATCAAATATAAATTTGTTTTCTTTTTTTTTTTTATATCTTCAAGATAATTTATTTAAATCTTATTTTCGTAACTCTATCTTGATTTGATATTTCTGCATTGGAAAGAATATTCCAAGGAACACTAAGTCAATAATAAACTCTGAAATAGAGAATCTTGGGAATGATACTTCCTTTCATAGAGAAGCCCTAGCACTTATACATGTTTGCATGTAGTTACATATTTTCTCCAAATTCGCTATGTTAATTATTTCAGTACATTACGCTCCTATTGGGCAAACAATGTCTACTTGTGTAATTGCAACGTTGAAAAGGAAATACAATTACAACATTGTTCAGGAAATTAAAGTAATATTTGTTTTTTTTTCATTTGAAGGTAACTAAATGTATAAAAAGCAATGTTACACGTATATTCCGCATTTTCTTTTCTACCTACATGCACATGTTACACAAGGTGTTTAAAATACATTTATGTGACACTTAACACACTTCTGATTCGCTAGACTTTTTATAATACATGAAAACTAGAATGTTCCAAAGAATGCATGTGTCGCCGGCCTTGTAGCTTCATCAATATATTAAAGACGTAAATAAATCTAGGACTGGTCATCAATTTATTTGCTACTACACCTGTATCAATATAATTTATGCATTCGTCTGCAAAGAAAAAGAAAGGTCAACGAATAGAAGAAGACAAAGATGGAAATTAACAATCAAAGACAAATTTTGGTCCCAAGCTCTCAAACGAGTTATGAAATTGAAACTATTAGAAATAATTAATAATATTTATGCGTTAGTAAATTTGAGGCCTATCAACCGATATAAGGCAATGTCTCTATTTGAATGAAAAAAGTCCTCGAACAGAACGTAAATCATACAATTAATACGTGTTTCCAACAATGCTCAAAAAAAGATTTCAGTTTGTTTTTAATGCATTTATCAGATTTCACGATCAATTGTGGATTATCAATCTCGATATATTTTCATTGTGTAGCAGTTTGTTGGTAATTTTATATCATACACTTTTAATGAAGTGTCATGAGTTCATAAACATGTCAAGGTCAATCGGTCGGTTAAGCTGAATTTTTCAGGGTGTTTTATGATAAACAGCTTACATGCTATATAGGCCTAGCATAAACTTTCATGTACCTCTTTTCGAAAAAAGTGTTGTAAATCAGCACTCTGAAAAATTTTGAAAAAGTAGGTTAACGTTCAATTCAAATGGTCACGATGTTGAATAGGAATTTTTTTATGTAGCGATGCTTTTTTCTGCCCCCGTAATCGAAGATTCGGAGGTATGTAGTTTTTGCCCTGTCCGTACGTCTGTTTGTCTGTTTATCTGTTTATCCGCAAAAACTTTAACCTTGTCCATAACTTTTGAGTTGGTGGAGCTATGGCTTTCATATTTCACAGGTGTATTCCTTATGAGAAGACCTTCCTTTGTGTACCAACAATTTTAACCCTGACCTTGGATTTTAACTTGCATTTGAGAAATTTCAACTCTCGCCATAAGCTGCCATACGGTGGCATCATTGTTTGACAAATACATCTTGATTTTTGTTTGTTTGTTGGTTTGTTTTTTTTTTTTACCTTTTACATATTTTAAGTTGAAATATGGTGAGTATTTGACTAAAAAAGTTTTCGTAGTTACAGCGAATTGTTCTTTATATTGTAAAGCTGTCCAAAAAAAAATCTGACAAAAGGTTAGAACTTACAATGTATATTTATTTTAAACATTCAAGTAATTCTTTTCTGAGAACTGTATCTAATCACATGCCTACATAGCCTGACAAATCTCTGCAAAAAATATTCATGTAAAGATTCGGTGTATAGTTGAAATGAAGCAAGAAAATACAGATAATTATGTTAAAATTGTTTCTTTTGACATGTTTATTTAAAAAAAAAAACCCACATTTTTCTGTGCATTGAAATCATTAAAAGACATAGAAGATAAAAAATTAAGACAAATTATATTTTTATTCACAATAATGTTACCCTAACACTTCTTTTCATTGATACGATGACCTAAATATGTTTGTTAACATCGATGACTTGATGCTGGAACAAAAATAATCCTCATACAAAAATACATAAATCAGAACAGAGATAAGTGAGGTTTATATCGACCGCTTATGGCAAAAATTTCAATCATTGAATTTTCAGATTTTGGCCTGTTTTAAAAAAATACATAATTTAGCGCCACCAAACGTCTCTTATTTCGAACCATCTGTGTTCTTTCTCCATCAGGCAAAGCCATGCATTAGCCCACACTTTACTTTTCCCTAATATATTTTTTAATTCAGCAGCCAATCCACTTGATCTGCCGGCTAATCGTATTAACCTTCTAACACTTACCGGGCTGGGCACTTGCTCCATAACTTGCCCGGATATATATATGCTCGGACAAGAAATGGCTTTAATTACCTCGTCGAAAATTGGATCTACCTTGGAAATAATATACCTTGAAAGAGGGTCATCTTTCACGCAGACACTAAAAATCTTGCGTAAAATAATGGGAGGCAGATCTTTTAAAGAGAGGGGCTCTTTTTCTTCAATTGGCATCTCATTTAAATCATAGATAATCGTGTCGTCATCCGATTCAATTTCCTCAATTACATTTTCAACATCGTTGATGTTATTTCCATCAGCAAAAAGAACTGGCACAATAGCTGGATCAACTGTTAAACTAACATAATGCTCCCCAGCGTTCTCTGGAAAGTATCCAAGAAAAATAATGGGATGACTTTCGTTGTATATGTTAGTTGAAGATACGATTCTGTTAAATTCTTGACCTTGTGTAGAAATCACCCCAAACTGCACATTGTATATCTGTGATATAGCTGTTAAGGTAAGATGGTCCCCATAAGTACCTTCTTCTTTCATACTAGAAAGATACTCTTCAATAGACATTTCAGATGTATCTATAAATTCTTTGAAAAGACAAATATTTTGTCTAATATAATTAACCCCCTCTTGTCGAAGACTGAGAGCAGTGCTATGTATGCCTATAGTTTTGAGTTGGTCGCTTATAGCCTCAAACTGACAGTTACCATCTCCTTTGGGGTCATAGGAAACATGAATATCATCAGATAGAGGGAGTTCTTGAACTCGATCTGAATGATTCTTTATAACAAAAAACTTTTCTCGATGCGATCGTTTAGCTATACTCTGCAAACGCTTTTGAAAATTTTGAATTTCTCTGGGACTTTTTGCGAGGTAATACTTGTTCCTATGTAAGATTTTCTGCTTCTTTTCTAAGACTTTTTGTCGATTTGTTCTTTGTTTTTCTTTTTCGATTTCGAGGGTCTGGCTTGTTATATTTTCAACTGAAATCCACTCTTTACAAAACCTCTGTTTAGGGGATTTGAACAACACTTTGTACAATGAATGGAGCTTTCTAGCAATAATAATTCCAGGTAATACATGCCTACGAGTAGGAACCCTTTGCCCCTTTGTGGGAAACTTTATCCAAACCCTCTCCCCCACTGAATAAGAGGACACGGGGTGTTTGAGCAAAGATCTCCTGATAATCCTATTTCTGCATCTTTTTGATGCCTTTGCTGCCTTCCCCCTAACATTTTTCGGTACACCTGAGCCATCATGAGCTCTGTTAAAATAAACTGCAAAAGGAGTTGCATATCCCAGTACTTCTTTAGGACAAGTATTCATGGAATGAGATATTTCTGGAAGTTTCTCAACCCAGTTGAAACCCTTAGATTTTGAAGTATTTATCAGGTATCTGAATTTTGACCTAACTTCTCTATTTAATCGTTCACATTTTCCCTGTGACTGAGGATGATAGGCTCTACTATTTATGATGTGTACTCCATGCTTTTTAAGATACCTTTTCAGTTCACCTTTGAATTCAGTGCCCCTGTCACATTGAACGATTTTTGGGAATCCATGCTCGTTAAAAATCTTTTTTAATTCTTTGGTGACGGATTTACTTGATTTTATCTGTAGTGGACGTAAAAATACAAATCTCGAGAATACGTCAACTACAGATAATACATACCTGTAAGAATGTCCGTCTAAGCTTACCCTTTCCTTTCTCATATCAATGAGATCAATCTGTATGCGCTCAAAAACGGACTTTGATGTGACTGGCTTCATCTTTGCTTTGTTTGTGAAGCGGGCATGGAGGCGTTGATGAATCTTGCTTTTTCCCAAAATGTTGAGGATTCTTCTCTCTCCGGTCCCAGCATATTTCTTACGTAGTGTATGACTAATAGATCTAGCGCCTGTACCTTGAGCTCTCTTGAATTCTTTTAAAACTTCTTCTTGCAAGGTGTTTTGTTTCAGAACTTCTTTTCCATTACGATAAAGCTTCTCCACGCCGTCTTCAACACTGATAGAAAAACTGTTCTTATTTCGCCAGAATTTTATGACAGCATTCTTTTGTAATCTTGTTCTATCTTTCACTGGGATTTTGAATTCGTCTTTCGTTAGAAGAAATAAAGTCTCATACGCTTCCTCGTCCACTGTCTGTGGTTGATTTTTTCCGTCCATTTACGATAAACGGCTTAAAGAAAAAAATAAATATGTTCAACCTTTTCACGTTAGCGTATATAATTTAAACTTGGAATTCTTAAGAATATTTGACAATTATTTTCCTTGATATTAAATACATTTTGCTTCTTGATTTTCGGATTTTTTTTTCCTTGTTAAAATTAATCTGAGAGGAAAAATAAAGAAACAAAGAAAAAATGATTATATACTAACATAAAGATTATAACTAATCATAGTTTGTGATTTTTAACTAACCTTGTTTGACGTTACCTTACAAAACTGCTTTGAAACCCTTTACACTATTTGAATCGTTCGTTCTGTAAACTTCCGGTGTATAAAAAAATAAGAAGAGAACCCGTGCTTCAAAAATTCGAAACTTAATCGGAAATATGTACACGTGTATTTTCTTTTCTCTTGTGCATATCAATATAAAACAAGAATATTCACAATGTACACACGCTTTTCACGGCGAAATAAACATCATTATTTTATTTTATTACACCTCTATTGATTTTTCCCTATATAACATTAGATCGTTAGATATTACTAATTCCCTAGAAGTCATTAAGAATGGACTAATCCCCGAGTGTTAGTCAAGTGAGCTAATCCCTGCTTCGAAAGCTAATTCCCGGTTATCCATAATCCTCTAGAATTTACTTTTACATTGCTTTGCCTCGGGAAAAAGTCCTGGCCTTGGGGAACTGGAATCTTGCTAACTCCCTCAATGATATACTTAAACTGTATATTAATTATACAAGAATGTTGTACAATCATGTATTTTTTGTCTGTACATGTATTTTATGTTTGTTTTTATGTTGACGAATGAAATGGTAAAAATTATTTTCTAAACTAATGGTTAAACATGATTTGAATATCACTTCATGAAGAAGAATATTTGTTTTAAATATATTATTTTCATTTTCGGGTATATGTTCGTTTTGTTAATTATTTAAAGAATGAAAAGCTTGAAAAATTGTTAAGTCGTAGGAAAATTAGATCCCTTGCCTTGCATGGCCAATCGGCAATCCTCGGCTGACTCCGCTACGCTCGAACCTCTAATGTGATAGGTGGAGGAATAAGCATCAGGTTGATACATTTCTCTGCCGGAAACTGCCTTGTCACTCATTTCATATTTCTCTCTGCATAAAGTTCTTCGAAAAGGTTTCTTAATTTGTCTAATTCTTCATTGTAAATAGATTTTGATTACAACCTTATGTAAGTAGGCTTTGAAAGCAAAAACAAACTGTTGGGCGTTCCACGAAACAACTGAGATTTCAAATGTATAACATTTAAAAGAAATTAAAATAAGATCACATGACTGAATCAGCAAGATGGTAGAACACCTTTGACGTCCATGATCAGTGTGCGAGGTACGAGCCATTCCAGGAGCTCCGAGTGTTGAATGCCATTTCAAACAGTGAAATAATTGAAAATGTTCACGTCAATCAAAAAGGACAGGGAGTGCATAGTCCAAAAGCTGTAAAATACTTCAACTCCACGACCCGTCTTTCAAACCACGTGCTTTGCAGACCTGAAAAACTCTCTCTCTCTCTCTCTCATAAAGAATGGGGAGCTTTCTGCAAGCGCAAAAATGAAATGAACAACATACAAAGTTACCCCTCCCCTCAACTCACACTTCTAATTTTCTACACTTCTAGTTTTTTACGTTTCATTTTGCTTTCTATTCTCTTTTTGTTTCTTTTCACCAAATCATAAAGGCATAAAGGGAACTTTTTTTTTTAGTTTTTACCATCATGAAATTTTCTTTATTTTGTTTTTGTTTTTTTTCATAAAAGTAAATATAACTTATGAAGGGCTTATAACTGATCTATCATACAAGGCTGAACTATATGCGTCCCTCCCACTGAATCCTTAAGAATTATTTAAAAAAAATATTCCGTTGATTTATGCATTATTAATACTTGGATTAATACATGTTTAGTAGTTTTATACCTAATTATTTGAAATATAAATTTAATCGTCGTTACCTGGCAGAAAAGGAAGTTCGTTACGTCATGTGCCTCGATCTCTTGAATGCTCCAATATACTAAAATCCCCCATCCCCCACTCCCACTCCCGCTACGAAAGATGCATGTAACCGTAACAAAAATATGAGTACAAGATTTCATAAATTTTAATTTATTTCCCGATTAAGATGGTTTGATCGAATTATAACAAGGTAAATTTGAACAATATTGAATCTCAGGAACAAGTTACTAAAGCATCATTATCTTTTTTTTTTTTTTTTTTTTTTTTTTTTTTGTTTGTTTGTTTGTTTGTTTTGCAACATAATTTTTCATCAGTATGTTAAAGAAAGCATCTTTCGATAAGCTTCCAAAATCAACCGTCGCAGATTTGCTTCCTTGTGCTCCCTAGCATTCGAGAGTTCTTTTTTTTAATACTGAAACATGCAAGTCAAACTTCGCGATATGACATTTCATGTGAGTTTCTTAATATTGTCTGAAGACACATATTATTTCATTTTTGAGTATTTGTCGTCTAACCTGTGCAAACATAAAGAAAAAAAATTATATGAAGGAACTTAAATGAATTCCTCTTCCCTTATCGACCAATTCACTTCATTTACTATTCCAATTAATGTCCTTTATTATAAAATATATGTTTAAATCTTATTTCATAACGTTTCGTTTTCAAAACCAAGCAAATAAAACATAGCATTTTGTACTCATACTTTTTGCTTTTATTACATTTTGCGTTGCTCTCAGCGCAAAAATGAAATAACGCAAAATGTAACAATCAAAATGTACGTTATTACATTTTGCGTTGAGATCACCGCAAAATGTAATAACGCAATATGTAATAAACCTTATTCTCTGTTATAACATTTTGCGTTATTACATTTTGCGTTGATCTCGACGCGAAATGTAATAACGCAAAATGTAATAATCAAAAAAATGAGTTATTACATTTTGCGTTATTACATTTTGCGTTGATCTCGACGCAAAATGCAATAACGCAAAATGTAATAATCCCAGTTTATTACATTTCGCGTTGTTATTACATTTCGCGTTGTAACAGTGCCCCCATTTTAAATAGCCTGAATTGCTCATTGTATTGCTTCCATCCAACTGATATTTACGTCTCAAATATATTAAGTCATCATTCATGCATTAATTTTTACCTACCTAGAGTTTTGCCACTACATGTGACAACATTAGATATGTTGTACAATTAAATACACATCTACTTTATGTTTTATTCATATACATATAAATATGATATAATGCATTATTGTAATACAACATTGTAAAGCACAACAACTTGCTCTGCATGTATTTTACTTTACACAATGTTATCTCACAATTAATTACTGCCTTTGTATACAAATGTATTTTTTTCAAGCCTCTCTTGTGGGAGGGGGGGGGGGGCTTGATTGGAAATAAACTATTGTCTATATATAGACTTAAAAAATAAACAGTACTTCCCTTTGTGAATTCAGCTATATAACATTTGGATGGCTGCAATAGATTTACTGTATTTTAATTAATTTTCAATCTGTATTTATTTACTTACTGCTTTAAAAGTATAGGGTAGCACTATCCTTGTACAATACCCTTTTTTGCCACTAAATGTTTTTATTAGTATTAAACTGATAAATATATAACAAATCTATGTTACAAAAGCCACTTTGAGAATTATATGGATATTCCCTTTAAGATTGTGGCCAAGGGACATAAGTATCTAAATTCTAAATATCGATAGGCTACGTGTTTGACCTTGAAGAAAGGGTACCGAATAAATTTGAAGTTTAACAGGTTTAATAATCATCATTTTCACGCTGGCTCTCTTTTTACGATTATTCAACTAAATAACCTTTTCTTTATTCAAAATCTGTTGATGAAATTGGTTATTGCCATTGTTATCCCTTGTAACATGTGCCAGTACAATGGAAGGGCGGGGTGGCAAATCGATCTGTTTCCATGACTTTCCATCCAATCAAATATTCCCCATCGAGCGATATAAATGTCAATAAAATAATAAATGCTACTTATTTCGACTGAAAATTAACTTAAAAAACAGAAATTGTGATAGACTATTTCAAAATGCAAAAATTAAATCAGATACTTTCATCACCCACCTTTTACTTTCATTGATGCAGAGAAAAGGGGAGATAACCCGGAAACATAGTGACTAAGTGCCGACACTGTATGAGTGGATAATTAAAGTCCGACTTTACTCAATCATCAGTTTCTTGCAAAATAAGAGGCGAATGATGACATTAATAACAGAGTAGAGCTTTGATAACGACGCATATTTTGAGACGAGCTCAAATATGCGGTATTATTCATATTTGAAAACCTCTTTATTTTAATGTTATGATTTTGATATTTGAGTGTAGAATATATCTATATGAATTGTCTCATTCACAGATAAATCGCATGTCTAAATCACAGGGATGTATATTTCTCATATAAATAAAATTAACAATACATGTACCAATTCAATTTGATATTTATAGTAAACAAGAAGTGTTTGTGAAACACTGATGCCCCCGTATGGCAGCTTATGGCGAAGGTTAAAGTTTTTCAAATGCAAGTCCAAGGTCAAGACATCAAAAATGTTGTTACCCGAAGAAAGGACGTGTGTCAGTGGATTTACCTGTTAATTATGAAAGCCCAAGCACCAACCATTCATAAGTTATGGTCAAAGAAAATGTTTTCTAAAAGTGGGTCAAACTCCAAGGTCAAGGTGTCAAAATAAATGGTACACAGGGAAATACCTTGTAATAAGAAATACACATGCAAAATATAAAAGTCCTAGCAACAGCTGTTCAAAAGTTATGGCGAAGGTTAAAGTTTTTCAAAGTAAGTCAAATTCCAAGGTCAAGTTCAGAAGGTCATAATTGTTGGTATTCGAAGGAAGGCCTTGTCACAAGGAATATACCTGTAAAATTTGAAAGCCCATGTACTAACTGTTCAAATGTTATGGCCAAGGTTAATTTTTTTTTTTCAAAAGTGGGTCAAACTATAAGGTCAAGGTGAAAAGGTCAAAAAATATTTACACCCATGGAAAGTTCTTGTCACGATAAATATACATGTGAGATATTAAGAGCCCTAGCACCAACTGTTCAAAAGTTATGGCCAAGGTTAAAGTTCGGTAAATTTTTGCAACAGAGGGTCAAACTCCACGGTCAAGAGGTCAAATATGTTGGTACCCAAAGGAAAGTCTTGTCACAAGAAAATTAAATACACATGTGAAATTTGAAATCCATAGATCCAACCAATAAAAAGTTATGGGCAATGTTAAAGTTTTGCGGACAATCAGACAAACAGATAAACAGACAGACAGATGGACGGATAGGGCAAAAACTATATACCTCCGAATCTCCGATTACAGAGGCATAAAAAATATCTCGATTTACCATAACAGTAAAAACTTTTAGTAAATTTTTTTATAATATGTTAAACTGCACGTGTTTCTAACTAGAGTAACTTTAGTTTACATTAGCAGTTTTGTTAAGTTTGAAAACGACCATATATTTAAAATTGTAAAGACATTCTACATAAATCTCACCTTACTTTCTCCATTATCAATAACTTGTAACAATCCCGCTTCTTTTTTTAATTTTGATGTTAATAAATGTCAACACACTATTATACAGCTATTGCACAAAATAATATCAAGTGTCTCATTTAATAACATTGTTTTTATAATAATTAGGTATTGGTAACATGTTTATAAAAATATAATTGATAATATATAACATAATTATCCAAGGGAGGTAGGATTGACATCATCCGTGGGTGTCTATCAAGCCATTGCAGTATTGTGATATTACCATTGTCAGTCAATCTGCAGATGTTAGTTTCAACATAACGCTAAGATATGCTTCCAGCTAACCACATGGTTTTCAAGTCAATTTTGCAACTACCGTACATTTTTTACCCTTGCTTGAAATGATAAATTTGGTCAAAATTTATGTTCAGACCGAAAATGCATGATATATGCTGCATCTACAAATTAGGCCTGATGCACACATATGCTTTTCTTTCTATAATTAATTTACACTTTATGCTTTATAAATATAACTAGGTTGAAGAAGTCTTTTTTCAATTCACTATTTTAAACAATCTACAGGATTTACATAGTCTACTTGTATAAACTCATAGCTGTTAGAAAAGTAGTAGAAAAATTAGTATTAATATCCTAATAGATGTTGGCGCGTTACACGCTTTCATTACGAGTACAATGTATATTAGGTGTAAAGCCTATGAGGGTGTAGAGAAAATTGCAAATCATTAAATTTTTGTTAAATTAAAATGCAAGCAAGATATTCTACTGAAATCATACATGGCAGAAAAACAGAAAATGAACAATAACTGGATCAAAGAATACAAGATGTTTAAGAATTAGATAAGTTGGAACTTGGCTAAATTTCCAATGCACATTTTGCATTTTGTTTGTTTGTTTGTTTGTTTGTTTTTGTTTTGTTTTGTTTTGTTTTGTTTTGTTTTGTTTTGTTTTTTTTTTTGGTTTCTTTATGTTTGTTGTTTAACGTCCTTTTCGAGAATTTTTTACTAATATGGGGACGCCACCACTTGCCGGTAGGAGGGCTGCAAATTTAGACCTTTACTCGGCCCTCAGGGCCATTGAGCAGTGAGGGGTCTTTTGCCAGCACCTTCTGCGACACGGGACCTTGGTTTATACGGTCTCATTCGAAGGACCGGTCTCCACGTCCCGTAGTGGATTCGAACCCGCGACGTAAGGATCAGCTCTTTACTCCGCGCCTCTAGAGCAAACGCTCTAACCACTGCACCACGCGGGCGACACATTTGATTGTAAATGACAGTAAAACAAAGATTTCTTGAGTTCTATTACCATATAATGTTTTCTATTTTCGATATCAATACTCGATATCTGTTATACCAACACCTTATTGATATTGTTCGATGTCTAATATTTTTATACGTACGCGTACATACAAATAAAATATTATACAACACATATGGAAAAATTATACAATGCAAATGGAAAAAATAGGCGAAAAATTTATACAATGCAAATGAAAAAATATTCAAAACAAATAGAAAGTTTAACAATACAAAATGAATATTATACAATACAAACAGAAAAATATAGAATACAAATTTAAAAAAAAATACAATACGAATGAAATTTTACTTAATTGCTACACTTTATTAATTAACTATGCACAATCTCATATTGCTATATTCTGTTATATTGTATGCATGTGGTAATTTAATGTGTATTCTTATGTGTTGTATGACATGAAGAAATAAAGAAGAGGCCAATTGGCCACATTGCTCACCTGAGCACATTGGCTTGGAAAAAGCAGAAATCAGTTCAGTATTGAACAGTTTACGGGGGGGGGGGGGGGCAAAATTAAATTTACACTATCCCAGGAGACGCTTCCATATCAATATTACTAATCATGGCTTTACTGTTCGTAAGCAGAAGAATTTTAAATATTTCCCCCCATGTATTCCTATGTAAAACTCTGATCGCTCATTGTGGTCCCTACCTACATACCCTTATTTTGTAAAATGTAAATCTACTAAACTGAGCATGTTTCTATAAAAAATATGATTAATCTTGGCCTTGCTATTTTTGAGCAGATCTTTTTCTTCAAGATGATTCCTCTATATTCTTTTGTAAAATTTTGACTCCCTGATGTGCCCCCCCCCCCTCCAACCCCTGGGGGTCATAATATAATTTGAACAAACTTGATTTTACAAATAGCTGAAGTTGCTTCTGTATAAGTTGACTAATAATAGTTGAATTGTGCCTAAGAAGAAGATTTTTAAACATATTTATTATGTAACATGTACATGTGTATGATCAGGTTCTTACAAGGGGTATATAGATTTCGTTTTACTCAGCCTGAGGTAATGATTGGAATGAATATTTAGATCGCTTTGTCTTAGGGTATATCACTAAAATTTTTCTCTTATCTAGAGACGGGGATTGAGTAAGGTACTATTTGCACCGTGTTTCTCCCCTAGGTTTCTATTGATAGATAAGAACCGGGTGTCTAAATCTTCTTCAGATTTACTACAACCAGAACTTAACATCAAGTCCCTAGGATACTTGCCACTGGTTTTTATAGCTTACTTTTATTTTGCTCTCACCCCTAACATCTGTATTGCTGGTTCAACGTCTTCAGCTAGCTTCTGAATTCCTGACATTCCCAAAGCTTTGCCTTATATACCCTTTGGCTAGTCCATTCCAAGGTTTGTCAGGTCATTCCACTATTTGAAGTCTTTGATGCGTTTTACGGAAATGCCCCTTAAACATACACCAATATATTCCTATGTAAAACTTTGACCCACAGTTGTGGCTCCGCCCTACCCCCGGGGGTCATGATTTGACCAAACCTGAATTTATACTACTTTAGAATCCTTTTTTAATGTCTAATAATGGATTAGCTGTTCTTGAGAAGAATATTTTTAAAAACATTGCCTATATACATGTATTCCTATGTAAAACTTGGACCCCCTATTGTCTGCGCACAATCCCAAGGGGTCCTGATTTGAACAAACTTGAATCTACACTACCCGAGGATACTTCTATATTAATATGACCAATAATGCCTCAGCTGTTCTTGAGAAGATTTTGAAAGATATTTCTTATATATTCCTATGGTAAACTTTGACCCCTCCTGTGGCCCTGTTCTACACCCAGGGGTCATGATTGGAACAAACTTAAAACAACACTACCTGAGGATACTTCTTTGATAATATGACTAATTATGGCTTTGCTGTTCTCGAGAAGAAAATTTTGAAGATATTTCCTTTATATTAAAATGTAAAACTTCAACCTCCCTTTGTGCCCCCGCCCTACCTCTGGGGGTTTTGATATGAACAAATTTGAATTTCTAGTATATACGTTATGAAGCTTTCACATAAGTTTCATCTTTTCTTACCCATTGGTTCTTGAGAAGATTTTTTTAAAAGATTCCACCAAATTTTCACGAATTCTTAATTTCTTTATCTCCTCTTGAAAGAGGGCATGGTACATTGTACCTCCTGTGAACAAACTTAAATCCCACCACCCAAGGATGCTTTGTATCATGTTTGGTTGAAATTTGCCTAGCGGTTCTTGAGAAGTCGAAAATTTGAAAAGTTTACAGACGACGGACGACAGACGGGCGCCGGACACTCTTTGATCAGAAAAGCTCACATGAACCTTCGGCTCAGGTGAGCTAAAACCGTGGCAATTAAAACGTCAATCCTCGTACGTGTTCAACTTGAGTGTATACAGCTACAATTTCATATTTAATTTGCTTGAATGCATGATTTTGTGCAATACTTCAATCTGTTTCTAGCGTGTCACATATGGCGCATTTATGGATGTTTTCTTTTATTCCTGAAAAGATGCTGCAATTGATTGCAAATTGTCAAGCTGTTTAATCTCTAAGTAACGTACAAAATACAACATGCAGGATTCGTTTTATAGTACCTAAGTGACCTAAGTTTGTTTCCTTTTAAACCCAGTTGGATGTTAATGATGAAGAAGCAACATATATTTAGGTCGTTATTGTATGCAACCAGTCCAAACCAGTTTAATCCAAATGGAATAATAGATACTATCTCATAGATGTCAGTCAAAAGAAGTATTTTAATTTTATTACAAGCCGGATAAATATTTCCAAAAAACAGTCTTATGCCAAAAAATTTCTCAAATTCACGTGGCATTTGAATTCAAATTGGCTATTTTAGAAGGATTATTCTAGAACCCCACTGTTTTTGCAACAGAACTTACGAGAAAGACCAAAAACTGCAGTTTACTGTGAAACTTTGGAAATTTAATGATTCTGATTAAAATTGCTAGCGTAAAAATATCTACATGCCTTTTAAAAACATTAAAACCATTTTCAATTAAATTATAAGCCGAACTAAATTTTGGTCTTAGTCGTAAATTCTTTTGTAAGACAGTAAATACATGTTGTGCTTTCGAAATCATTTTAGAATTTTTTTTCCCATTAAAACTCTACTTTATAGTAACAGCAGCTATCAGTATAGGTACCAATGACCACTGTTGTGATTAACTTTTAACAGGAGGTCGAGTTTGCCCAAAGGATACGCTCTGTAGCAGAAAATGGCAACACCAAATTTTAGGTCGTAATGCCTGGATTAGAGCAACAGGAGAAAACTTGGTAAGAAACGACGATAGTCGATTCAAAGGTACATGTATGTGGTTTGCATTTTGTGTCGGGTAGAAAAAGCAACGATCCCACAAATGTTGATTACATTCCAAGTCAAAATTTAAGTTATCTCAGTTAAGTACTTCCAAAAAGACAAATGATCAATAGCAAAGGAGCTCAGAATTATTCCACAGCAGCGGTAAAAGCGATTTTTATCAAAAGGAAATTCTACAAAATCAGGAAAATTTTCATTTCCACTCGATTTTAAACATGTGCAGAATAAAATTGAAATATCTGAAGATCGTGGTTTTAAAAATACAAGCGATTTCTGAGTAGACCTCCCTATATCTCCCAGCACTACACCTTATATCTACTATAAATTCTGTATGACACCAAATAAGTTTAATTTTGACAATACAAACTCATGTACAGGCACTTCCTCGCAGACAGTGAGTGATACTGAAAATTCCTCAGGACAGACAGATTCCACTAAAGTAACTAGCTCTACCTCATATTTTATAGGTGTTCAAGTGGACACTTTTGAAGAGCATACAACAATTCTTACAATTATTCATCAAAGCTTATTTTCGAACTAGAGGAAAAACTAAAAATCTAACCTAACAACAAATCTTTACGATAGACTTGGTGACTTAAACTTTTTTTTATCGTCAACTTTCCTTATTTATATAGCAATATACCAATATCACCTACATATGGTGTTGATATCTCTCATTTGATTCGATACGCAAGAGTATGCTCTACGTAAAATATTCTAAAACGAGGTAAGCTACTGACAAACAAATTGATATCAACAGCCTCATTTTAAGTCCACATTTCTCACGTTTTATGGTCAATACAGCTAGTGTACTTGTCAGCGAATACAATCTTTCATTAAGTAAAATACTGACTGACGTTTTTCTTACCAATAGACACAATTAATTGACTACGGATTTTTTCGTATGCCTGGTCATGGCAAGATGTGATTTACTACTCTATGACACCTGATCCTACCTTTGATGTTTTCAGAGGTCCGAGTTTGCTCTTCTCTCTCCTCTAGAATGAGAAGTGCTTTTTTCCCCTTTCCATGTAGGGAAAAGGTAAAGAGTTTAAGACCAGATCCCTTTAGCAAATTTTCAAACATCTGATTAATACTAGACTGTTCGGAAAGCCTATTAAAAACATTCATCTCTAAAAGCTCAGCGAGAAACATGGACTTCATATACTAACATCGAAACACTTACAAGGCACTGGTTAGGATTACACCTGATAAAACTATGTCTGTGTATGTGTCAACTTTGTATGGAGGAGATGTATCTGATAAATTCATAGCTCAAAACTCCAGCATACTTGAATGTATAACTGGGCGACAATGTCCTCATGTCCGATAAAGGAGTTGGCATTGATGCCAAACTGAACAAGAGAGGTTCTAATATTTGGACAAAATTATGCAATTATGTCTACATATTTTTGGTGATATTTTTAAATCTTGTGCATCGTTAATCAACTTTCAAACTCATATCGAAAAATGAATGAAATATGAATGGATTAAGTCATTTGAGAAACTATTTGGACTTAGTGACGTTCCTGGTCTTTAGTAGCCATCTGGGGCTCCGCGTTTCCGGTAGTCAGCATTGGCTGTAATGTTTCCTTCTTCTAACTGCAGTATGCCCTGGACTTTCGAACCAGAAGTTGGTGAGATAGATATATTGTGACCAAGTTTTTCTAAGCCGTTGACGATTTGCTAGAATAGAAAACAATTTGTTTACTGTAAACTACGGAAGCGTATTAGTGCCATTTGGACACTTTTTTATTTTTCATTTTCCGCACTTAAATCTGTAAAATTTACACTTTAAACTGTAAATTTTACACTTTTATCTGTAAAATTTACACTTTAATCCGTAAATTTTACACATTAAAGTGTAAATTTTACACTTTAATCTATAAATTTTTACACATTAATCTGTAAAATTTACACTTTAATCTGTATAATTTACACTTTTATCTGTTTAATTCACATAATCAATTTGGCAACTTCCTACATCTTTTAAAGTAACAGGCCGTAAAGCCAACAGACCATGAATCCTGCATGATAAAATTTAATTTTGATTTCTTATTTAACGATAAACCTGGAAAATAATTACTTATCTGATATTATATGTATTGATATAATACAAATAATATTAACCAATCTAGTATCACTGATATAAATGAGACTTTCAGAGAATATTTGAAAGAATTTAGAACTCAGTGGAAGTGAAGAACAAAGCAAACATACATATCTCAATGAATATGATACTGACATCAATATACACAAATTCATTTGATGTACTCGACAGTTCAATTGTTGATAGCATTAATTGAATTACATTCAACATTTATTACGGGCACCAATTGAATTACTGAATTGAAAATTTTTTAAATAACCAATTAATATATTAATTATTAAAGTATATACCTGTAAATAATTAAAGTATATGATTTTATATTAATTATAAAAGCATAGAAATTAATATCTTTTGACACAATGACGTTTCTATATTGTTAAGTTCTAAAATCACCGTGATTTTAACTGTTACATGTATATTTAACATCATGATCATAGACCCATTAACTTGCAATAGCAATCTGAACTGCAAACAAGAAGACAAAAATATTTGAGATATATATCTTTTACTGTTCGTCGCTCTTTACTATAGTACTAAAGAAATATACTGGATTGAAAGCAGATTCCCGATATTTTGCTGGGGAAAATTACGAGGCCAATGCGCAAATCGCCCATCCTTACTTATCATATATACGTGTATAAACTTTTATGCAAACACTTGTGAACATCTCAGATTTATACTATTTTTCAAATGTCATAGGTATAACACCTTGAAACGACCGTTCGATTATAACAGATTACAGTATAAGTTGTTTTTTTTTTTCAAATTAAAGTGTAAATTTTACAGATTAAAGTGTAAATTTTACAGATTAAAGTGTAAAATTTACAGATTAAAGTGTAAATTTTACAGATTAAAGTGTAAATTTTACAGATTAAAGTGTAGAAATTAAAAAATAAAAAGTGTCAAAATGGCACTAATACGCTTCCGTAGTAAACGTATTACATTTGACTGTGTATACTATTTAGCGCCTTTCGCGGAAAGCATCGTCCACTAAATCAAGTACATCGCTTAAAGTCTTGTGTATGCAAATTTATTTAAGTTACTTTCAGAAGGCGCTAAATGAAATCTACGCTAACTTGTTGCAAAATCAGTTTCCGCCAAATATCGTACACGCCAAATAAGATACATTTACTGTATTTGTTAACGTTATAGAAGCGTATTTATGAAAAAGTTTACTCATCTTCAACCAAAGTTCTAGTTGAAATACTTGGTACTGCAATATAATTCCGGGAAATGCTTTAAACAGATAACTATACATACATCTATTATCTTTTTTAACCTGAAATATCATTTATGAAGGAACATACCTGATCAAATCCATCCTCCACCATTATATGGGGTGGAAACAGTTGATGATGGAGACGTTTGTGGTCTATTGATTTCTTTATACCATATTTAAACCAAAGTGTTTCAATGCTGACCTAATAATTGATGTAGATCATATTACTTTTTAATTCTAGTGAATTTGAAGAAGAAAATTTTCAAAAAACAGGGCTAAACCTTAATATTTCTTGAAAGGTACAGTGTTAAAACTATTTACTTGAATATCGAATGTTTTACGTGTAACAGCAACGTGTATCGTGTTACGTAAACATATATTGTATTCATATCAAGCAGAATTTCTTCAAAATCTTAAACGTGAAAAGAAGAAAACACTTGCTGTGGTCTTTTACTCGACATTTAGATATATCGACGACGAATTGTCAATTAACAATGGTTATTTCCATTCTTATGTCGATACGATATATCCCGGTGAGCTTGAAATAAAAGATACCACAGAGTCTGACCATCTGTTCCATATTGGGATATTTTACTAGAAAAAGACATTAATGGTTATTTAACAACAAAACTTTATGATAAACGTGATGACTTTAACTTTTCAATCGTCAACTTCCCTTACTTATGCAGCAATATACCTTTATCACCTGCATACGGGATTTATATCTCTCGATTTATTCGATACGCATGAAAGTGCAAATTACATATAAACATTCAAGTAATAATTATATATATATATATATATATATATATATATATATATATATATATATATATATATATATATATATATATATATATATATATATATATATATATATATATATATTTAATATAAAACTGATAAGCATAAAAGGAGATTTGTAGGAACGTCAAAATTTTTAGTCTCGACGAACCTCGGTGAGATTTCCGTACAAAGATTAACAGTGAGTACATTATTGATACAAAATGAACAATGGGGACAGGATGGGTAGACAAATTAACAGCAAGTAAAAGCTTAACTTATTAATATTCATTTTATTTAGGCTAAAATTAACTGACTTTTAATCATTTGTTACCTCGTAGAATCTTGAAATTTATGTAAAGTGGAGAAAACTATGCCTTTCTGAATCAGATGATTATACGAAAACCCAAACTAGAGACCTCATCATGTTCTACCTACGTATTTAGACAGTGTTTTCAATTAAAGAGGTTTGTTCCTGAGATTTTGAGCAGATTTTTGTCTTGACTTCTATTTAAAAAGTTCTGCATAATGTTTTAGTTCTTACAATAAATTTGGATTCTACAATGCTTATTAAACAATATTCAATTAAAACCCCATGATTATATCCCGTACTGAGAGCATTAAATGAGGAACTAAATTTTGTGGCGGAAAATTTTTTTTTTAGAAGAAAATGATTAATTTTTCTTTCTCAAAGTATTTACAGTATTGTTAAGTTTGGATTCCTATTTTTACATGCTGTCATCAGACAGAGTTATTTTGTGAGTGAAATGTTTTATGTTGGTCCTAAATTATATATTAAATTAACTGTCATGAATTCTATCATCATAATTGACAAATATAGCCAATACATTGTGAAAGTCCTGGAAAAATAATAGCCCAATTTAAGTATAAGATAATTTTAATCATTCCGCTTAAATTAAAAAAAAATGTCATTCCTTTAAAATGATTTTATTGCTTGTTAAATTTTTCATGCCAGAAAAAATGACATATTTTCGAGTGCAGAAAGGTCAAATAATTGACAATGCTTTGAAACTTTTTTGTTGTTACAAACTTTAATATGACTATTCAGGATGAAAAAAGGCTGTGTTTGTTCCCATTATTTATTTGGATAAAAAATATTAGAGGTAAAACTTTAAAAAAATTATTTATGTGTAAGACGTAATTACAGTGCAAAATGGTCATATTAAATGTTCCATAGCGCCAAAAAGAAGCGCATTGAACCCCATTTCTTGTTTTGATTTTTAATTAAGCTATGCGTGTAGATTCTATACTTTATAAAAAATTCTCAATACTTTTGATTACAGGATCCAACATCCTTAAAATAAACACAAAGTGTAGTTTTGATCAAGTAATAATTTTGAATCTTCAAAGTTACAATTTAAGCTATCAGTTATAAATCCGACATCTCGAATTGACGTCATGTCGAAATGATGCCATACATATTCTTGATTGAGCCATGTAAGACTTGTATAAATATGGGCATCCATTATTCCAGCATATTGCTTATCTGATGGTCAATTACAAGTAGCAAGACCCATTAAAGATTGCATTTAAGGTTGGTTTTACTCAATGATTTTTAAAGACCGTGAGTTGGGGTATCTCAGTGGATTTCCATAGGGCTTTAATGAAAAGAGTACACTCACTAGCGCTGTAGCCGATATAATTCTTGGCCCCCCTGAAGCTCCCAGCACCAGTTTAACGTGCCCCCTTGCATCCACTACTATGCTTGGGCACATCGAAGATAACGGTCTTTTACCGGGCTTAATGAAGTTGGCTGGAGATGCTGGATATCCAAAATAGCTGACTGTGTTTGGCGTGGAGAAATCGTCCATGTTATTGTTAAAAATAATGCCTGTTCTACTTCCGACAACTTTTGATCCAAAACTGAAAAGAACTAAGGGGACTCAAAAATGGGAAAGATGAAAGCCAATATTCCAAATATATAATGATTTCAAATTCAGAGTTGTCCTTAAAAATTGAAATAGCAGGGGACATTAAAAATAATAGAAGGGGGTTTGGGGTTCCTCTCCTAACAGGGGGTTAAGACGGGATTACAGAGTAAGCGGGGAATTACGTCCTTATAGGCAGGGAAATTCCCCGGTCACTGGGTCTTAGGGACAACCCTGAAATTGATTAAAAAGAACTTACAATAAATTGATTGTACTTGTGACAGAGACTGCGTCACCATTTGGCGCTAGGACGGATAATTGGGATGTTCCAGTGTTTGAGGAGTCGTGGTATGTTGGACCATAGAAGATCGTATCCTGTGTAGTACTATCCGATATTTTCGATCTAACATACTCAGCATAGGATGATGATGTCATATTATATATCAACTGAAAGAATTGATTAATAAAATTTATGTGATGTGCACGATATGGATTCTTGATAATAACATCGTTTACACAAATGTGATTATCCAAAACAATTATGACAAAAAAAATTTTAACACTACAACTTAATAATGATTACATTACACATTCTGATATCTGAAACAAATCATCATCACTCTATTTGAAATATCATACCATGTACATTGCTTATTTTATGCAATAGAAATGAATTGAATCTCACCGAATTGATGTTTTCTTTAAAACTCTGACTCTCTTTGTCTGGGTCTCCAAGATTACTCCTTTTTGCATAAGCAAACTTCATGGCTTCAACGATTCGGTGCCATGTCAGAATAGATTTTTCTGGGGTGGAGACACTGTCAGGTGTAAATCCATACTCTATGTAAATAAATTATCATGTTTGTTTTAAATGCATTTGAGAGCTAGTGAAAAGTAGGAAAACAAGAAAATGTAAAATGTTTTCTTCAAAATTTAACTCTAGTATTCGATTTTGGCTTACTATCAGCGATATTGAAAATCATGGCGTACACTGCACCACTAGATGGTGGCGGCGGTGTGAATATGGTTGAATTGTCCGTCAGTTTTACAACTAATGGTTCCTTTACAACTGCTACGTAGTTTTGTAAGTCTTCTTCTGTTATAATTCCTCCTGCAAAAATGGAGTCTGGTTGTTTATTTAGAAAGGGTAATACAGCTATACACATGTTTAAAATCTCTATTATAGATTTTTCAGTCTCTCTGTATAGTAACTGTTTATACTGTAAAAATCAAGGGCTGCAGATTTATTCCTTCACCTTGTCTTAAATACAAAATATTTACATCCACTCAATATTATCTCCTCTATTTCTTATAAAAACCACGGTCGTTTATCAATCAGTATACACCACTGAGCAAGCAAATTGTATAGATTTCTAAAGCAGCGGCTGTTCCATCAATGAAACATACAAGGACATAAATACACATGTATCAAAAATACAATATTTAATGCATTTAATATTTAATATTAATTATTTATAGATATAAATATGAACATTAAAATATCTTTCTTCTTTGTTAATATGGAATAAACGTTGAAGATGTTGCAGAAAAAAAATATGACCCGCTTACGCGGGTTACTAGTATGTATTTTTTCTGCAACAGCTGCAACATCAATTCCCATACTAACAATCAAAGAAAGCATTTTATTGTTGAAATGTTTTGCTTGGACTGAATACTAACCAGCTTCACGAATATCAGCAACAATATCTTTAGCCATGGAACCATTGTACATGGTGTGTGGGTCATTGGCAATAGCTTCAAATGTTTTGGCCAGTCCTGGTATTTTGATTATCTCGCCTTCTGTATATACTTCATTAGTTTCAGGATTTGTAACCATTAGTCTAACACACAAAAAAGAGAAGGTACGTCATACAGTACAGCAAACATATCTAGAGGTTTCCATGTAACATCGCTTATCAATTGTTGTTCATTAGACTCTTACCATCTTCAATGAAATATGTTGCACATTGATTACATGTCTTTGTAATGCTTTGTATATATATGACAAAACTATCTTTAGATATCGAAATTTTCAAGTGTGAAGTAGAGCATGATTTATTAAAATATGCCTCAATTTTAGAATTCGTGTTGTGCAAGAAAGTACAAAAAAATCGGATTCTTAACGTTATATACATAAAAATATACATACATAGAATACATACATAGAAATATACATAGAAATAAGAAAAATTGCTTGCTTTTTCCGACGTAAATACAATTAAAAGGGCAATTATATATGCATAATGAAATAGATTGACCGAATGCTCTAATATAAGAGATGTCCAGAATCCAATTAAGAAGCGTACTATTACCTTTCAAAAAAAAAAAAAAAAAAAAAAAAAAAAAAACATCTTTCAATATGTGCATTAAGTAAGTTTAACAGTCCATGTACTCTAGGTGCGAGGAAAACTCCTTATGTAGTATGGTTGTGCACAGTCATTAACTTAAAGTTACCTCAAATTTTTCTGTTTTAAAAGAATGTCTGATTCTGTCAGTTTATGGATGGCTCTCGCTAAGAGGGAATTAACAGACCATCCCTCACGAAGCTTTTTGATGGCGGGCTGAAAGAGGTCCCTCCAGGGTAGTTTTCCACCAATTTTCCACACTTCGTAAAAACCTTTAATGTTACCTGGTATTCCAATTGCTAACCCTCCTAAGTTCAATAAAAAAAAAATTGAAAGACATATGAACATAAGAAACAAGCAAAAGCATGCTCCTTGAAAAAACCATGTTTTAAGAATTTGAAAGGAAATTTAAGGTACAATGTATGACTGTCCGATCAGTTGCGATGACCTTGCATTTAATTATTATGCAATTTATTTTTATCTGTTTTTATTAGATGAACTGAGTACTTTCTTTTGATGTCACAATGACATTAGGGAAAACAGCTTCTCTTTGTTTTTTCTTTCTTTTGGCCTCAGTTCAATTTAAAAAGGGATATGTATTTCTGGAACAAACAATCTGTCATGGATGACATGATTCGAAAAAATGTCTTTTTTACTTTCAATATTAAATGCTGGTCTTTAAACTTTTTTCTTAATCTTTTCAAAAGCCATAGCACCGTGGTGCATAGTTTTGATGTAAGATAAAATGTCACCCTCAAATTGCAAAGAACACCTACTTCTTTGTTACTGGCTTAATTGATTTCAACAAGTATTTTGCAATCAATAGTTCCTTCATACTCGACAGACTCTAGCTTAATTTTCATTGTGGTACTTATCAAACTGTTATATTTATCGCTAAGAAGCGAATATAGTCTACACAGGTACTCTATTCATTTAGATCTTCAATGTTGAACACATCGACAGTGTTATTTTCACCTGGATTATGGACAATTTTAAATCTGCAGGGTTGTATGTTCACATTCCATCTGTGCGTCATAGCTTTTGTTGTTTTCTGAACTTACTGTAGTCAATTAACAATTCATGGCAACACCAGTTAAAATCATGTTCATTCTCTCACAAGCCAAGATATTTCCCTGAGCACTTGTGTTTCTGTATCAAAATACTGACGTTTAGTTTCAGGTAGCCTCCATCTTACGTAAAACAAAACACAATTTTCTCCCTTGGTTTCCTGTATCAGCACTCCTATCTATCTAACAGGATTAACGTCTCTACCATTGGAAAATCCTAAAGCCTTAAGATCTATAATCTTTAACTCTTGGAATGTATTTTCTTATTGGGCAATTCATCTAAAAGTACAATTTTCTTGGTTATATGTTATTGCTTAAAAAGCTCTGCAATAGTTGTTTATCAGGTACTGCTTTAGATTATCAGACCCATGAACTTTCGAATTTCTGCTTATTCTCTGGTAGGCTGATTCCGTAATAATTAATAGTTAATATCTTCTTCTCCAAAAGAATGGAATGTCTTTTACTTGTGGTCCACACAAGACATCCACCCCCAGAATTGGTTATATTAACTTTTTTAAATAACAATACGTTTTTCACTAAAGCCCCAAAATCTTTCTCAGTAACATCACAGCTTGCTACAAAATGTACAATCACTGAAATATTGAACGCATTTGCAGTGTTCTGACTCTCTTTTAAACAACAGATGATGCATCCGGAAAGCCCCTTTTATTCTCTCTTACCGTTCCATTGTGCTTTCCACTGCTGTAGTTTCTTAATGTTTTTGCAGTCTTTCTTTTGCAGCACTTGATTTTGTTAAGATATCTGAATTGGCAAGCCCGTAGCAACGGTTTCAAAAGTGTGTGGGGGGGGGGGGTGTCAACTTATCAAAAAAACCTGACAATGCAAGCAACCCCCAAAAAAATCCACAAACCCTAACTGACCAGAATCTGAAGAAAAATTTACTAAAGCAAATTACTACACTCAGAAAAAAGTGGGGGGGGGGGGGGTCGGACACCCCCCCCCTCCGCATTCTACGGGCCTGCTTGGTCATTTATAGCACTTCAGCTTTGTGTAAAACATGCCTCTTAAATCAGATTCATTTCTGCGCTTCTAGTTTTTACGTGTTTTAAGCGCCATCCCTGCTAATCATGGGTCACTGCTGATAGTATGGAAATATTACATGTTTTTAGGGTAACATGTGAAATTGCTATCCTGCAAAAATCATTGCTGACCGAAGCGAAGCCGAGGTCAGCAATGGTTTTCAAGGGATAATAATTTTTCTCAAAATGTTGTATTTCTACCATCGTGGTATCACTGAGACAATAGAACTTGTCTTCCCAAGTAATCTGTTTAATCAGAACTGCCATAACATTAGAAATTGCAAGTCGAATATGAATTAACTCTAGAGCCAAGCAAATTAAAAATTCTGTGTTTTAGTGCACATTAACTTTAAAGCTTGCAGTTTCAAGTAGTAACAGGGATAAATGAATCTTTAGCTATACTTTATTGTAACTTTAGTTGGTGATTTTATTCCTGGCAAAAAGATCTGTCATTTGTTTGTTTAATATAACTATACATGTAGACTTGTATTATGCAGACAAACGTAATTAAATAAATGTTCAAGAATTACCCCCCTTAAACCATCTGTACCATTTTCGGGAAATAGCTCAAATTCTGAAAGAAATCAACAGTACAAATGTCCTCTTTATTCTCTAAAAAGTTTTATGACCGTTTCCTTATACCATGTTTTACTAACCTTCGATTGAGGATTTGATTTGAACATATTTTATTGTATAATGCATTCAAAAAGATTGGATACATGTTCTTTCAACTTAATAAATCCTCTCCTTGTTATACAAATAATGAATACAATATGATTGTCATAATAAATAAATTGAGATAATTTACAACAATTTATGTTGTACATGTAATTTATTATAAATTATAAAGACACACGCTCTGAGTAATCTACCAGAGCTCTAATATTACATATAAACTGATTACAATGTTTATTGAACAAAAAGCTTTCATGTTTGCTAAAAAATTTAAAATTTTCATTCTACATAATATCATACATATTGAAATCAAAGACACTGTTTTAAGTTAGAATATATCTGATTCTCGAATAAATTTCTGGACACTACAGAAAATTTGAATATTTGCATCGGTAGACAAAGATTCGTTTCCACATAATAAAAAATGAGTGTCTTTTATATTTTGTTGAAGAATAGTGTTTATTAAGTCATTTCTTGGACGTTCATATTTCTTGCATAGAAACAAGAAATGATAAATGTCTTCAATTTGGCCGTGAGTACATTTGGGGAAAGAAATTATATTTCTCCGATATAGGTCGCTATTTAGGATACAATTATGTCGTAATTTAGTGTGAATTATATTCCAAAAACGTTTTCCATATGAAAAATAAGAAGGTGGTTTACAGGAGGGTGTACAAATACTTTTCTTGAATTGAATGATGGACTTTAATTCCCTCACTTCCAGATTCAGAGGATTCCAATTGTTAACTACGTCTGGGACAAAGGATTTTTTTTAAAGATTTCAAGTCTACATTTCGGAATTGTGTAGTTTTCTGTATTACGAGTATTGTATGATGAAATTTTCCCTCGAGTATTTGGAAAAATCTGTTTTAAGTAATCAAAGACAGTGTTATTTTATTTTAAACATTGTAGTTAATTTTGCTTTCTTCCTTCTCTCTACAAGAGGTTCCCATCCCGTTTCTGAATAGAGCGATTCACCAGAAACAAAAATGAGGAGACCTGTATTGATTCGTGCGGTAGTAAGCTGAACTTTTTCTAATTTTTCAATATCATACTGTGTACATTCATCCCAGATAACGGATGCATATTCAAGATGAGACCTAACAAAAGCTATGTACATTTTAGAAAGTGTGTTACGTCCAAGAGTGATTTTGAGTTTTTTCAAAAGACCAAGTTTATATATGTAGTATTTACTATGCTATTAATATATTCAGACCAACTTAAGTCTTAGGGGAAAAAAGTAGTCCAAGATGTTTATGCGTGGATACACACTCTATTTGACATTGTTGAAAATATAATTTTAGAAAGTGTAAAGAGTATAGCTTTAGTTTTTGAAGGATTAAATTTTTTAGACCATTCATCTAAAACTTCTAGATCGTGATTAATATTCAATGTTAGCAACATTTGACAAAGAACTCCGTACAGAATTGTTATCTGCAAATAATCTACAAAGTGATAACATGTTAACTGAAACATCACTAATATAAATTAGAAATAACAAGGGACCAAGGACTGAGCCATGTGGTACCCTGGCATTAAAAGCCTTGCTAGAAGTCAAAGTATCTTTGTACATAACTTTTTGAGTTCGATTGTTCAGGTACCTTTGAAACCATTCAAAAAGATTCAAGATTACCAGAAATTCCCATTTTCGGGAAATAGCTCAAATTCGGAAAGAAATCAAAAGTTCAAATTCACTAAAAAGCCTTATGACCGTTTCCTTATACCAAGTTTTACTAACCTTCGATTGAGGATTTATTTCCCATGACAAACATTTCCTCTGAGGAACCTCCTGGTGCCATTTCACGTGCAATTATTGTGTGTGCTGTTTTAGTTTTCCTTAATAAAAGTTATTATAAAGTATAAATTATAAAATTAAAACAATTCAAGAATTTCTGATGTTTCTCATCTCATTAATTCTTATCTGAATTCTGATTCAGGAATACTCGATTCATTGCAAAGTCTGTTTTACCATCTAGAAAGCAAAATGGTTTTTGTTTCGCTCATAAGAAACGCTTGGCTTAACAAAATTCTGTAGGATAATGTGAATATAAATTTTAATTTAAAGATTCACATTTTAAAATGCATACATAGGGCGGAAGATGAGAAGACCAAACCAGAAATAAATGAACTGCACTATGGAAGGAGGAGCAAAAACCAAGTTATTGAATCGCTAACCTGTGGTATACAGTCATAAGATGGCCTCCTCCGATACCACAACTATGTATGTTTTCAACACACTGACAAAGAAGGGTGGCAATTGCAGCATCTACCACGGAACCTTGTTGTCGACCCATTAAATCTCTGCAATAAAGCAGGTGTTGTAGCAATTAAAAAGTCAACAAAGAATATGACAGCTTGGAGGTCATTCTTTTAGAAAATTATATTATTTTCTAAAAATAGTGTAAAAATGATAAAATTCATGACAGCAAAAAAAAAGCTTCTATGATTTTCTTTAGATTTAGTGCACTCTGTTCAATAAATTCTTTGGATTCATGAAAAGGTCTTGTCACAAGGAATACACATGTGAAATATGAAAGCCCGAGCACCAACCATTCAGAAGTCATGGCCAAGCTGAAACTTTTTCAAAATTAGATCAAACTACAAGGTCAAGGCAAGGGGTAAAACATTTCGGTACCCAAAGAAAGGTTTGTCACAAATATAACATGGGAAATGTGAAAGCCCTAGCAATAACCGTTCTTAAGTTATGGCTAAGGTTAAAACTTTTGCGGACAAACAGACAAACCGACATAAAGACAGAGGGACATACTAAAAACTATATCATCCGATTACGGAGGCATATTAAGTGCAGAAGATTTTATTAACTACTTATTCTTTTAAAAAATGTTTTATTGCAATATATCGTTACACAAGTTGGTATGCACATTGGATAACTTTAATTCTAGCAATCAGTCATGACTGCAGTGGGGGAGGGGGGGGGGCAAAGCTGAAGAGATATTTTGTTTTGTTTAATTTTTTATTTGCATTTTTGGGGAGGGCAAAAATGGTTAATCACTGATTCTCACCATTTGTCTTTCTGACATGTCCTTGAATGAAATACGACGATAATGAACAGTATTCAAGCTCAAGTCCATTGGAACAATACAAATTAGGAGCAGAGAAAACATGGACTTCTAAAAACTTCAGAGGTGGGATTAGGTGTCGTGTGCGCCTTGTCATGATCGGGAAAATGAAAAAAAAATCTATCATGAACAATACGGTGTGAAAATAATGGCCTAACAAATAACATGGAAAAAGTCAGTTAGCAATTGACTTAATAATAGATTGTATTTACTAACAAGGTCATTGTACCGACTATAGAATTTGCGAAATGTTGACTTTGAACGGGGCTTTTGGTATCCCTGTATCATAAACTTATTTATTAAAAGCTTTCCTCATTTCAGAAATTATTCATACGGGTTACTTGGGAAATATTCTTTTCCGTAAAACGTGGCAATTTAAAAAGGCTATGACTTACAATATCCATAATCAAAGATCAGAGTCTGTGTTCTGGTGTCGAAGAATCCATATCGGGACTTTCTTTTCAAATAGACCATTTAAAACTTTGTGCCATGTGGTGTGATGAAGACCTAACTGTTTATTTAAATTGTAGTGAATCAAAAGAGACGTATTATAGGTTTATTATAAGACTGATGTCCACGACTACGCTTAATTACGTCTCAGTGTATTGTTAAAAAGTCCCATCATATTCACATTGCTTTACTATGGACGAAAGATCCCCAAAACTATCGAGATTGTCATCGCTACCATATTGTTAGGCCGTGCTAAGTTTCCTGATCCAGTATACTTCTCGTTGTAGATCTACACGGAAAGGTGTACTTGTTGATGGGCTATTAGTATGATGGTAAATCTTTTCTAGAATTCTAACTTTCATTGACAAAATAGATTGAACATTTAAGCTAAAATGCTTGTAGAAAAGCTGCTGGCCCTCGTTATTAATTTGAAATTTATGCCCCGATATTCTTTTGTTTTGTAATTATAAGCCCTTGGTTTCACAAACATAAATAACGAAGCCCACGTGCACGAAGGGTATATTCTACACATTAGATGATTTGCAGTTCAGATTTTCCTTAGTTTTGTCATAGAAGTCATACAAAAACATAACTACTCTTAACAACATATAAAGAATGTAGTCTATTTCAATAGATTATTTTAAGATCAAAGTTATTGAAAATTATATCAAACAAATCATTTTAAAATTTCATTGTCAATTGACTTTGACCTTGATAAATGACATTGATTCTAAGTCACGAAGCACCTGTGGGTCATCAGCAGCGACATCATTTTGCTATATCTCAATTTCCCGTTGACCTTTGAAATATGATATTGAATCAAAATTATCACATACCTTTAAACATACTAGTACTATTTAAATACGTTTTGATCGAGGGTGCCATTGGATTAAACATTATTTTGGGATCCAGAATCAAAATGCCTTCTCTACTTGGGGGACGTAATAAATAAACAAATCTGTTGTTATGAGAGCTAAAACCAAGAAGAAATCACCAGTTTTGATTCAAGCTCATGTAACTTTATATACAAAGATCCTGTAATTTTCGAATCGTCAACTAACACTCCAATTCTTGCACAGGTTGCTGTGTCGGATGATATTGCTGCATATCTGTAGTGTCCCTCTATCGACGAAGAACATTCAGGACTCTCTATCATGTAGTTTGTGAACATGAAACCGACGCCAAGTCCGATGACAACAATACAGGAAATGACAAGCATTGAGTCAATGGAAGCTGATTTCCTTTTCGAAGTTTCAAACCTGTTGTAAGTACATTTAAATAATATTAAGATGAACAAAATGGAAGGCCCTTTTTATTGTTGCCTGGTCTCTTGGCAGTAGTTTATTTGCATTTATTTGCATTTATTTGCATTTGGATTTTTTGCATAAAGTGCCATGCACATAAAGTGCAGACAAAATTATATTTTTAATTGTCTATTCACCAAAAGATAAGATTTTTGGGATATATATATATATATATATATATATATATATATATATATATATATATATATATATATATATATATATATATATATATATATATATATATAAGATTCCCTTACACATTGGAATGTTGTTAATTGTCACACATTCGAAAGAACTGTTACCGAACACGAATTTGATAAGAAAACAAGACATTATGTAGTTGAAAAGTACTATGTATGTTTTTTTTAAAGATGTATGATCTTAAGTCTGTACTCCGTTAGTTATCATTAGCATCATTTTTTTTCTTCCACTTTAATTTTCTGCATTAATATTTCATGATTTGAACCTGTGGTTTCAATATATATTTTATGTTATTTCTAACCTTGTCCTGGCAAACCATATGTTTAAAATGATTTTGATAAAAATGGATATGAACTTTACCCAGTAAATATTTAACAGCTGGTTCACGAGGAGCCATGTATTGATCTCAATCATCATTAACATTTTTTGTAACAATTCAATCCCTAAGGGGGATTGATAATTGAAACAATGCAAGATAATCAATTTCATTCCTTAACTAGCTTGAAAGAGCATGCAACAGGTTGATATGATGCCTTCATGCATATGGTCTATCAAGCTAGTTTCAGCGTTTGATATGACCAAAGAAATATTAATTTTGACCAAGGTGATGTGACGAAACCTGTTATAAGAGCTATCCACGAAGAGATTGACATCGTGGAGGAATTTTCAGGCAAGCAAAACAGACTGATAAGCAAAATTACACGTCTCAAGTTTGTATTTGTCGGTATTAGGGGGAAATACTGCAGATGCCATAAGTAAAGCAGTATTTAAGTTTTATTTTTTATTTATTTATTTATTTATTTATTTATTTAATTTATTTATTTGAAGAAGAAGAAAAAAATCAGAAAATAAAATTTAGAAAGGAAAATAGTTGTTTCACTGGGTTGGTAGTCGGTGCAGTTGGCACAGAAAGTTACATTTGAGCAAGTCGATTACATATAAGTCATGAACGATTACCAAGAAAAAGGTTTATATAGACAAATGGACATGCAAACATTTAACACAAAATGATTAAATAAAAGAGTGAGATAATTCTCCGTTTTAAATATTTTACTTAATAAATATCTATCCACACCAAGCAGCTCTGAAGTACTCTTTAATGCCCGATAATAAATCAGGTAAACATTCTTACTTTCAGATTAATATGTATTTATAAGCAAAATCTTTTGATTTTTAATTTAAAAAATGAATCTTTTCTAAAACATTATATTCATATTTGATAACCTCGTTATTTTTATGCGATGATCTTGAAATTCATATGTAGAATATCATTATAATTTACCTCCTGTCACATAAATCACAAGAATATATATTTATATTTTTAAAAAATATGGAATATGGATCACAAGTTTACAAATATGAATGAAAACTTTCTGAATATAAATCCAACTTTTTGAATATCAATTTCAAAACTTCGTATATAAATAGCAAGATATGTATAATATTGCAACATTTTACACACCATTTTTCACTCTCTTTGTCTCTCTTAATAACTGATTATATCAATTTAGGAGTTCTCGAACTACAGAGCTATGACAAAAGTATTCGCGATTTTTACGCAATGACGTCGTTCTCGCTGTGCGCTTCGCTCGGGGAATGGGCAATAACTCTAATTAAATGCCGTGTTGACATCCCAAATTTTTACAGAGTTGTCTTCACATCGGAAATGACGTTATATCTATCTTTTTTTTTATTTTCTGCTGTCTGTAATTTTATGTAAACAAACGGGGATTACGATGGGTAGGAAATCGACAGAAATATCAAATGATGTCAAAAAAATAATTGTGGACATGAAAATGGAGGGGCAAAAAACATCGGTAATAGTGAATTTATTACAAATACCTGAATCAACCATCAGATCTATTTGGAAAAAATATTTATCAACTGTTGAAGTCAGAACTTTGAAAAGAAAAGGACGCCCTCGGAAGCTGTCAAAAAGGGATCAAAACTGGATAATAAGACATACTAAAACTAACAGAGGACGGGTTTTAAAGGACATTACTAATGAATTTAATGAAAGCAGGGATGCTAATGACTCTGTTCACCCACGGGCAGTCCAAAGATTTTTGCGTGATCACGATTTTAAGCGACGAGTTGTTAGGAAAAAAATGGTCGTGCAGTGCATGTGCCCCCCCCCCCCCTCGGCAGAGAAGGCTTTCGTTATGGTGTGGAGATTCATCACCTACCACGGGGTAGGTACACTTTGCATGATTAATGAAAATAAACATATCCATTTTAGAAGATCAACTTTGGCCTGTCATTGTCCGACATTTCCTCAACAAAACCTATCGTTTTCAAGACGACAACGCCCCCGTCCATAGAGCGAGTATTACTGAAGATTACACACAACAAAATAATATTCCTACAATTGTATGGCCAGCGCAATCACCGGACATTGATATTATAGAGAATTTATGGCTAAAATCATAAGAAATCTGCAAAATCGAGCTCCAATTATTAAGACTCCTGAAGAATTGTTCGATACGATTTTACACATCTGGAATTCCTTCGATGAAAACTATATCAAATCCCTATATACGAATCCATTCCCCGTCGACTACTAGCTGTAATCAAGTCTAAGGGCCATCTCACCAAGTATTAATAAAGGTAAGTCCGTTAATTGTTTCACAATTTATTGTTTATTTTTACTTAGCGCGTCGTGTTTACGTCCGCCATTTTGAAAAATCGCGAATACTTTTGTCATAGCGCTGTATGTTTTCTTCCAATGTAGTAAAAAAATAAATATTATGTTCAGGTCGGGTGCTGGTGAAATAACTTTTCTAACTAATTGAATCAACCTGGAAGTTTACGACCAATTCGACCAATGTACATAAAATAAAAACTTATGTTTTTGGTCACGTGCAGGTGAACATAACTTAGAATGATTTCTAGAGTGTTAGATCTCTGCCACTTAGAGAAGTGGGATTGAAGTTCCTATTCGAGAATCTTTCACTCACATAGAGACGTCACTTTCACTCACATAGAGACGTCATAATATACCGGTGAAGGGCTTCAAGTTTAGATTTTCACTCGGCACTCAGGATCTTTGAGCAGTGAGGATTCTTTATCGAGCCAACGCCTACCCTGGCACATGATTTTTAAGGTCTCATCCGAAAGACCCTGAGTAACTTCTAGTGCTGGGCGCTTGGCTAAGGAACTAACTACGTATGTTTACGTCAAACCCGGGACCTCCCGATCACGAAGCGAGCGCCCTACTACTATGTTACCGCGACCGGTAATTTATACAGTACATTATATAATAACAGTAAAACCAATTCAACATAATATCAGACCAAGAGTAAAGTAGTTCAATAATTTATTTGCAATGTTTTCCCTACTTGATTAAGCATCATTATTATCTGTTCATGCTTAGTTTTATAGAATTTAAACCTGCCTTATGGACGGAGATACAGAATTGATAATAAATAAGAAAACCTTAATCATAGTAGTTATGGGTATGGTGTTAGAGGCACTAACATGGCTTACTGGTATGCAATCAAGGCAAGAGATAATGGGGACAGAATTACATGAAATACCTTATTCGTGAGGGATAGTATCTCCTTTCAATTTCATTTTCTAAAGGAATCAAATTAGGAAGAAAAAACATTCCCGAAGGAAAACCAAGCAATATTTGGTCAATGTGGGAAGGGAGGGGTTGAGGGTAGAGTGGTTGCCGTTCCCTTCCTAGATTACGTAATCTCTGCTTTAAATTGGTCCATTATTTTTGTTTAATTAACTGTTAAGCTTAATATTTACATCGCAAAAGAGCTTCCATATATTGTCCTACTGTAAAAGTAAGCCATCGATTGTAAAAGCACTTCTCGCATAAGTCCTATATGAATACTACCATCGTTGTACCACTCAAAATCGTTTTCTAAATACATGCAATTAATTACACTCAAACTGATCGCTTATAAATTACAATTTGAGATCAACTTAACATTTTCAATAAATGGTTATCATCATACATGTGTATTTGCCTTTTCAGTTATCTATATTTAAGTTCTTATTCGTATAATTGCGATAAATTATGAAAGCACTTTATGTTGTTACATTACAGACTATGAGATTACGTACAGTTTTCTTTCAAAATAATCGGATTTATGTAGTGAATACGTTATAAATCCATTTATCACAGCGCCCCACGTGGAAGGATGCGCGCGCAATATATGCGCAAGCATTTGTACATTCCATTCTCACACCATTTCCAAATGTTGCACGTTTAGGGTTTGCTGTGAATTTTTAAGAAAATTTAGAATATTGCACAATGACATTGTCAAAAGACTGTGGTGTACAAAGACGAGGTTTTTCTGATTGTTTGCACTAATTGTACCGTTAGTGTACTTCAACATGCTAGAGTTTTTGACTTCGCGCCGAAGGGCTGTAAGGAGCGTATGGACGTTAGCCGAGGCTCTTACTTGTAGGAGTATTGTTGCTGTAAATATTGACAAAGATGTCCACAACATCTATAGTCGCCAAAGCCAAACAAGGCATTACAAAATGGTCAGAGAGAATAACGTCAATACCAGCAATGAGGAGGACATGCATAATACTACTACACACAGCACAAACGGTATGTCATCTTGTATGCCTACATCAATTATTAGTATAATGTTTTCACTGTTGTATCAATTACATTTTTAAAAAAATGCACAAGAAAATACTAAATGTTCAGTTAATCGATCATTCTGTTAAAATCAGTGGGAAAAGGCAAAGAATAAGCTAATCATTACAATTGGTTTTATTGTATTTAGTAGAATCTAAATTTAAGCACACCCCTTCAACCACAGAGTTTAGAGCAATATAAATATAATTATGCACACGTTAAGATTGGGTTCCATAAAACTCCCATTGACTTGAATTAATTTAACCTCATACTCTTAAGATCACGCACTCTGCATCGTCGGTCATTGTTCCGATGTTGTAAGCGCCCGAGTATATACTTCATGGAGCCTTAATGTTATCGATATATGAGGCTATAATAATAAGACTAATTTATTTATTCACCAATCAATGAGCTTTGAAAGGGGGGCATATATATATATATAATTTATAAAAACAATACAATTACGTTTATAGCAAGTAATGGCTGCATTACGTGCAATATTAACCTGATCCTCACTTGTAATATTTAACTGTCCTCGCTAGCATCCCTCATACAATTGAAAGACTAGTGTTTTGATGCCAAATATCGTTACTTATTGTGTATATATGTGCACATTGTTATAAAATATGTATTTTAAGCTTGTTCTCCCTTCGATTAACATCTTCGTGTCCGTCCTCAACAAATCAGCAACCCCGGCCTGGGGAAACACTTTTTGAAACAGAAAACCTTAAATTTCGTTACTCCTAGGCATTCAATTAATAAACATCGGTCATTCTTTAGTAATATTAAACTACTTCCAATATTTATGCATGTCATGTTCCACCAAAGCAAGAATTAGGCGATGAGTTGAGAAATGGTTTTAATTTAATTTAGGGCGCATGGAGTGAAGAGCAAATTAATTAATTAATTAATTGAAATTAATTTCAGTAGATCTGTATCAAGACAAACTCAGTATATGTTGCTGAGTGAAATAGCTATGGGCGAATGGCTGTTCCTTTTTCCTTAACACCTCTATCAAAACTAGGCCCATAAATCATGGAGGGGGATCAATATCCACATAACAATAAACCCAAAAATTTTATAGATTGAGGGCCATAATCGGTATGATAGCACCATTGATAAGATCTTTACCTGGCAAAATGGATACAAAAAAAAAAAAAAAAAAAAAAAAAAAAATCGTTTTTAGACTATTGTCTAGAAAACCAGATGATTTTTTGCGTACTTGGCTTCGAATAACTACTATGTCAAACGCCTTCCATTTGTTGTTACACATCGTCACAAATAAATAAATAAATGAAGTGATTAATAAATTAATTAAACACAAATGAAATATTATCTTTTTTCAATCGTCAGGTCACAACCTGGTTCGAAATATGAAACGCATTTATTTATCTTGATGTCTTTCTGTTTTGCAAGTTCAGCTCACGCCAACATTTGCTCAAAATTGATGACACGTTTGGCGATTTTGGTCAGCATTGGGAATTCTTCAATGCGTTGAACATTTGTTCCCGTCATAAAAATTAATTCATCTGGGTTTGGAAATTGATACATGTCAAGTTTGTATTCTGACGAAAAGCTAATTAAACCTAAGATTTTGCTGATAGGAAGGGCCAATAAATCTTAAAAGTCACTTCAAATGAAATGCAATTCTTTCAGTGCCGTCTTACCGCGCTGTTACCAGCGTTCCCAGGATGCAATGATTGGCATAAAAAATGCAGCAACTTTTCATTTGTATAAAGACCATTTGTTTTTATGTCATTTAAATTTTGAATCACTTTATATTTATTTCTTTACGATATGGCTGATTAAGCAGTAATGTTCTTAAGCTGAGCGCGGTAAGCGCAGACGGAAGGCATACTGGCTGCGGGAAAGCCAGCATATGATTATACACCTATAATTGTAGTAAAGTTATTTTGGTTACGATTAGATCACACAACTTTATAAACAGACGTCAAAATATGTAAGATCTATACAGTTTGATTTGGTGTTTAGTATATTTATAAATGACTTATACACGTTTTTAGATTTTACCTTATTAAATTGAGATCTCCATCTTAGAATTACTTGATCACACTCACATGTTATCATCACGGAAGTACTATTTCATTTATCAATATTACTTACATATACAGTGTCAAATTTTACAATATACAAATACATGTATAGATTATTTAGTATGTATACACATAAATTGTTTGTACTGTTTGTAATTGTGGAAATCATGCTTGTTGTTTGTGATGCCTGAAAGGGCCCTGATTTGGGAATAAAGAATCTTATCTACCATACTACCATCATCAATAAATAAATAAATAAATAAATAAATAAATAGATAAATAAATAAATAAATAAATAAATAAATAAATAAATAAATAAATAAATAGTGTATTCCATCTCATGTTCTCATTAATGTTAATATGTATCCAACAGTAGATAATTAACTATCATTTTTATACTAAGCACTTTAAGTTTAAACTCGGCACTGCATAAGTACAACCTCGTTATATAAAACGAGTACTTTCATCACATAGACGTTAAACTGCAGGGGGGGGGGGGGGCAGTAGGGTAAAGAGACACAGTTACTCTCTGTATTGTTAATTATTAGTCATGCACCATTGTTTACGAATCAGAGCAAACATTCCTGGTAATTTATTATTTATATTAACCTTAAACTAGATGTGTTGCGTCTCAATATAAATATACGCACTATACATGTAAATTATATTCTTTTAGAACTTGAAAAGCTACTTACTTTCATGCGAATCAATTCAATTATTTGGAAGAGAACAATTTAAATGTTATCATTCATAGATTATAAACCCTACAGTTCAATAGAATAAGAAAGACATTTGAACTTTTTCTCTAGATATTTGGTTCATCTGTTCATTTTAATCACAGGCTTCTATAGCAGTAAATTTTAGTATGTTGTAACAAAGCAAGAGAGGAATGTGCTAGAATGGTAGAATGGGGTTCCTAATCCGATATTCTATTGCGGGGCAAATGACCTTGGCTGTGTAAAGATATGCATTGTTAAAACTGCCGAATCCTTAAATAGTTCAGTAAAGTTAACTATAGGGTCGTTTCCAGATGTGATGGGAAGTTCGATCAGGAAAAAGATCGCAAAAGTAATTAACTCAGTTACCAAGCATAATTAATCTAGTTACAACAGAGGATATTTCATATATACAATTCGTCTGGCAGTAAGCTAAAATTTTTAAAAGCGGGCTTTAAAACATAGTGAACTGCCAACTTGATTTAATATTATCATTTATAGTAGTAGTATCATTGATATATATTGTGGGGGTCACGGCTGGTTTTGTGAGTAGAGTGTTAAGCTACCCCCACGTTTGTGGCGGCGTGCATATTACATGAGTAACTATGCACGTTTGGCGGATTTAGCTTAACACAATTCATCTCGACTAGCGCCGCTGTGAACAGGGCGCGGCTGCAACATAATTATTTTGACAACTGGTCAATGGAAAACAATTGACAGAACATTGATTAATTGAAATATTGTTTGGCTTAAACATAAACTTACTACAATTCATTGAATTGAGTGAGTATTGATTGATTGAACATTGATTGATTGAACATTGATTGATTGAATATTGAAACATTGATTGATTGAACATTGATTGATTGAATATTGATTGATTGATTGAATATTGATTGATATTATTGAAAATGGATTGATTCATTGGACTGAAACTTTTTGATTGATTCAACTGAATATTCATTAATTGATTGGATATTCATTAATTGAATTGATAAATTTATTGATTGATTGAACTTGATATTGATTGATTCAATTGAATATTGATTGATTGATTGAATATTGTTTTATAAGGCTGGCGCACCGCAAAATTTGGAAAGCAAACGCCAGTCTTATAGTGTAAAAAATGACATGTGTACAGTTAATATTGATTGATTGATTGATTGATTGTTTGATTGTTTGCTTTGATTGGAGGTGTGCCAAAAACCAATTGGGTCGGCACCCACTGAACACATGTATCTTAAATAATTGATCTGCAACCAGCCGTGGCCATATGGTGCCAAACTTAATAAATAGATAATTAAGAAATGGTGTCACTTGTTTTTTAGTGGTAGTCTGTGATAATCGGATTTATGTAGTGAATACGTTATAAATCCATTTATCACAGCGCCCCACGTGGAAGGATGCGCGCGCAATATATGCGCAAGCATTTGTACATTCCATTCTCACACCATTTCCAAATGTTGCACGTTTAGGGTTTGCTGTGAATTTTTAAGAAAATAATCCTATAGTGTAAATTAAGAGAAGGTATAAATGATATCGAAAAAAGAAAACTGTTTTGAAAACTTTGTAGTCTACACTATATATATTTCAAAATTTTAGAGAAAGTCATTTTTGATTACTTACCTACATGTAGTTGCTTCACTACAGGTCTTTCTTTCAATATAAATGATTTTTTTAATTAATTAGTAAAAAATGTTAAATAAAGGAATCTACATATAGGAATTTAAAAAGTATGTATTTTGAAAATTTTAACTCATTCGTAGCAAATATTTAAACCTTACCCTTCCCTCCCCAATTTACAATCCTTGATCCGCCCACCCTAACACAAATTTACTATAGTTAACTAGTTTACATGTAGTTAACTATAGAAAATGCTTTGATAGTTAATTTTACTATAAACTTCAATCTATACCTTTTTCTTTAGATTAAGGGCCTTAATCTTTTTATAATGTCACAACAATGACGTAAATTTTAGAAATAATGTATGAATTTACAGGGTATAATTCTTCGAGAAAATAAAATATAACAATTTGATATTCAAAGTAAAAATACTTCGATTTACGAGGGTTGTTCGGAAAGTTCGTGGACTATGCCAATCTTTTTTATACTATCTTCAAGAAATTTAAAATGAGCACATTTATATATTTAAAAATATTTATTTTGTTTAAGTGTGAAGTTTCATTCCATGTGATTTAATAGAATTTATGTTATTTAATTTTAAAATCAACACGTTTTGCAACCACGGAGCAAACTCAACAATAAAGTGACGTCAAAACATATCGACGCGAGGTTATCAAAAACAATCCCAATACATTTCACACAGTATTGCCCAATACCAGTGCACTCATTAAAAACGTTTCTCTATCACTTGAAATCTATTTTGCTAACAATTGTGATTATTGTTCCAGTAGCATCATTTTGTTTGTCAGTGTTATATCTTTTTTCACTGCATAAGTGTGCTTTCACAAGTTCAGCATCTGTGAAGTGTCAAACTCTTAGCATGACTTTACGAACTTTTCAATGTTTTGATAAGATTTTTACAGATAATCCGTTTTCTCACAGATCACCATCGTCTAAGCAGAGTATTCTATCCTTCAAATACCTCTTGTACCATGTACACAGACATGCATGACCCGCTTTTGACATACTTCCTACTTTCTCCGGCATTTTCGGAGTTTTTTTTTTTTAGTTTTCCAGAACACAACACAAAATTGTAGGGTTAACTGCTGCTCCGTGACGTTCTACGACGTTATCTTTTTTGCCTTTTTCAATGAGGACTACCTATCTTTTGAAACTGATTACTTTTCAACGAAGCAAAATATTAAGTCATAATTTGGGATCAGAAACGATGAAATAATTTTTAATTTGAACGTGTATCCGTTTTTGTGTCATTTTACAGAAGATATGACTTCAGACATTATGTAGTGTCTTGATTGTAAATTACAAAATTTTGAACTGCTCCGTGATCCGATTTTCGCATTTTTAAAGTCTAAATAAGTTTGAAATAAACCACTATATTTTGAAAATTTTAATACACATCATTTGAAATTTGGATATAATATGACTTTAAGAAAAAAAGTTATGACAGTAGTCCACGAACTTTCCGAACAACCCTCGTACTATAGTAAAAACTTTGATTCAGTATTCTAAAAAACTTTGATACTATAGGAAACTACTTGTTCCGTTATTTAGAGTAGACTCTAGTTTACTATAGTATTTTTTGTAACGGCTAACAACGATCATATATTTAAAATTGTAAAAGGATTCCACTTAGATCTTACCTTTCTTTCTCCATTATCAAAAACTTGCAACAATCTTTTACTTCTTTTTAAAAGTTGGCGTTAATACACAATTATACAAAAACTGTACAAAACAACTAGATCGAAGTATTAATGTCTCTTTCAATAACATTATTTTTATGATTACAGGCATTGGTAACATGTTTTTTTAAAGAGATAATTGATAATCTTTATAACATCATTATACACGGGAGTGAGGAATGGCATCATCCGTGGCTGTCTATCAAGTCATTATTATAGCCTATCAATATCTTTGAAGTTTACCGTCAAGGTAGCTTAGGAGGTAGAGCGCTCGCTTCGTGATCGAAAGGTTGTCCCCGTCTGCGACCGACCTAAGTCGGCAAAAAAAGGGTAGCAACTGTTCTTTCGCACTTTGAAGTGAAGGTTTTGGGTCCTTCGGGTGAGACTTTAAAAACTAAGACCCAGTGTCACGCAGACGTTGGCACGATAAGGATCCCTTACTGCTCAATGGCCCTGAGTGCAGCTTACTCCTTAAGAGAAGCGAGGCAAAGTTTGCTGCGAGGGTTTGGAATGCCTGAAGGGAAGGGGTAGGAGATTAATGAACTGGCGGATTTAGAGAGGGCAAGGGATCCGCCCTTCTCTTTTGTAACCAAAAATATACACAAGATTAGTACACAGGTACTTGTGGACAGGGACCCCCCTCTCCTCCCCCTCTCATATTCAACCCCGGGGCTTGTTAAACATTTCTTCACACATTATATTTGTTACACTTATTTATCATGTACATGTACTAGTATACAATAGGTAAAATCAAGAAAAACCGCAAATAATCGTTCAACACAAAAAAATATTCCACTGCACATTAAGAAAGGTATCCCACTCTGGTTTGCTAACATCGTACCCTCGCTTGTCTTTCTGGGCTAAACAAAACAAGGTATTTATTTCATATCAATTAAAATGTCGGTTCACATTTTTCCGATATATATTTCTGTCTTCAGTCATACTATCGGATTGACTCCGCATCTCGTAAGAATCCCACAATTAATCCTTCAACATGTTTACAGTCATTGCGTTGAAAAGCAACTGAAGTCAGTGATGTATAAGGGGGTTTGGGGTTGGGGGTTTGGGAAGTACTTTTTATTATGCCCCCGGATCGAAAGATCCCGGGGGTATATTGTTTTTGTCCTGTCTGTCTGTCTGTCTGTTTGTCTGTTTGTCCGTTTGTCTGTTTAGCTGTTTGTCTGTCTGTCTGTCTGTCTGTTGTCAACTTTAACCTTGCCCATAACTTTTGATTGGTTGGAGCTATGACTTTCATATTTCACATGTGTATTCCTTGTGACAAGACCTTTCTTTGGGTACCATCATATTTGACCTTTTGACCTTGACCTTGGAGTTTTACCTACTTTTGCAAAATTTTATGATACATTAACCTTAGCCATAACTTCTGAACAGTTGGTGCTTGGGGTTTCAAACTTCACATGTGTATTCTTTGTGACAAGCCTTCCTTTGGATACCAACAACTTTGACCTTTTGACCTTGACCTTGGAATTTGACCCACTTATGAATAACTTTAACCTTGGCCATAACTTTTGAACAGTTGGTGTTTAGGGTTTCAAACTTCACATGTGTATTCCTTGTGACAAGACCTTCCTCTGGATATCAACCACTTTGACCCTTTGACCTTGACCTAGGAGTTTGACCTACTTTTGAAAAACTTTAACCTTGGCCATAACTTTTGAATGGTTGGAGCTAGGGCTTTCATACTTCACATATGTAATCCTTGCGACAAGACCTTCCTTTGGATACCAACCACCACTTTGACCTTTTGACCTTGACCTAGGAGTTTGACCTACTTTTGAAAAACTTTAACCTTGGCCATAACTTTTGAATGGTTGATGCTAGGGCTTTCATACTTCACATATGTAATCCTTGTGACAAGACCTTCCTTTGGATACCAATCTATTTTACCCTTTGACCTTGACCTAGGAGTTTGACCTACTTTTGAAAAACTTTAACCTTGGCCATAACTTTTGAATGGTTGGTGCTAGGGCTTTCATACTTCACATATGTAATCCTTGTGACAAGATCTTCCTTTGGATACCAACCACTTTGACCTTGACCTTGACGTTTGACTTTTATTCAAAAAACTTTAACCTTCGCCATAACTTCTGAACAGTTGTATCTAGGTCTTTCAAATTTCATAGGTGTATTCCTCGAGACAGGACCTTTCTTTGGGTATCAACATTTCTTATCTTTTGGCCTGGATTTTGACTTGCATTTGAAGAAACTTTAACCTTCGCCATAAGCTGCCATACGGGGGCATCAGTGTTTCACAAACACATCTTGTTTGTATTATATATTATAAAAATTCTTGTCTAATTCTCTTATTCAGTTGACCTTTTAATCAAATTATTTACAGTGATTGATAATCATAGGTGAATAGCAAAGGAAAATACCCTCTCTCAGTAGACTACAAATTAATGAAGCCCTGCCCAATGCCAGAATACTTAACCAAGTGAGCCAGAATTTCACAAATCTGGTAAAATAAACCTTGCTTGCTACATCTTTGTACTCTGTTTGCCCCCTAGATGCCCAGGAGCAAAGAAGAAGATTTCCAAAATTAATAATGCATTTGCACTATAGATTCAAACAGCCCCTCCCTTCCTAAAGCCAAAACCCCTGACATGGGGGCCAAGAATTTCATAATTTTGGAAGAAGCACCCTTGCTCATCAAAAGTGCGCACTTACTTTATCTGTTTAATACTTAGAAACAGAGAAGAATTTCAATTGGAAGAGAAACTTTTGCTCATCATAACTATGCAATTAGTTTGTTTACTTAATATCTTGGAGTATTGAAGAAGATTGTGAAAGAAATTATGCTTCTTATTTACATAATCGATAGAGCCCCCCCCCCCCTAAAAAAACTCTGATCCCGGGGACACAGATTTCACAATTTAAGAAGAACCACCCTTGCTCATCAAACTTATGTACTTAGTTTATCTGCTTAATACCCAGTAGTATTTTTTAAAGAATTAATGCATTTTCTCAATATTATCAACAGAGACCACCCAAACACGGTCATGAAATTCACATTTTTGAAAGAGGCACCCTGCTCATCTTAACTATGCACTTACGTTTATTTGTTTAATATCAAATTAGATTGTGTGCTCACTTAGTTTATCTGCTTAATACCCAGGAGTAGAGAAGAAGATTTTCAAAGCATTAAATGCAATTCCACAACATAATCCATAGAGCGCCGCTCTAACACCAGAACCTCTGACCCATGGGCCATGAAATTAAAAATTTAGGAAGAAGCAGCTTTGCTCATCTTAACTATGCACTTAGTTTATTTGTTTAATACCCAGAAGCATAGGAGAAGATTTGAAAAGAAATAATGTATTTTCACTATATATTCAACAGAGCCCCGCCATAGCAACTGAACACCTGAACCTCGGGCCATGAATTGCAAAATTCAATGCTATTAGAGGGCCCAATGCTATTACAATCATGTAAAGTTTGTATGCCTGATGTCCAGGAATATTAAGATTTTTTTTTATTAGATTCCATCAATTTTGATGATTTAAGCCCTTCCCTTCAGGCCCCACGACGACGGACGAAAACAGATAGCAATAAGTCATCTGAATGACTCAGGTGACTTTATAATTAGAAGACAATATTTTCTGTAGGGTTCGCTTTTTTTAATTTCTAGATCATTTACGCTGAAAAAAGAAAAAAATATTACAAGAGAACCAGAAGCATTCATTTTTGAAAGATACAATATCTAAGAAGTGGATCGGATGATTGTTGTTAAACTCTCATATTTTGTTAAGTGTTGGCCCAAATGTGTCATAAGTACTTTTTCATTCATAAATTCAATTCCAGACATGTCTTCTGAATTAGGGTACCTTTTTTCTGCATAGTTTACTTCAGGAATTGTAAAATATCTTGATATGCTGCTAATATGTGCATAGAGAGTAGACATTATATTAGATGTGCAAGAGTGTTTGACATTGTTCTTCTGTGCCTGCACGTACATTCATGTTTTCTGCAAAATTGGAAACTTTTTAGAAAACAGTTGTTTATATTTTGTTTGTTAAATTTTACCTTTAAATAATTTGAGCATACAAGTTATAAAGCATTACTGTTTTTCAAATTACCATGGAAAACCATGGCTTGGTAATCAATTAAATATCTTTGATTGTTTGTTGTTCAACGTCCCTCTCGAAAAATTTTCGCTGATATGGAGAAGCCACCACTTCCCGGTGGAGGGCTGCAAATTTAGACCTATACTCGGCACTCAGGGCCATTGAGCAGTGAGGGATCATTTTCGTGCCAGCACCTACTGCGACACGGGACCTCGGTTTATACGGTCTCATCCGAATGACCGGTCTCCATGTTCCTCAGTGGGATTTGAACCCGTGACGTAAAGAACAACTCCTTACTCCGCGACTCTAGAGCAAACGCTCTAACCACTGCGACTCAATGAAATATGAAGATAAAGAACAGTTATCAAGTTCAAAAGTCCATTGGAACAATACAAATTGGGAGCAGAGCAAACACGGGCCTCTTAAAATATCAGGTGGGATCAGGTGCCATGGAAAAGTAAGCTTCCCCTGTCAACGGTCACATACCCGTGTGCCCCTTGTCATGATCGGGCAAACGAGAAAAAATCCGTAGACAATTCATTGTGAAAATAATGCTTTAGAATTTGTATAAAAAACGTCAATCAACTTTCGATTTCGATTTAACGATAGATTGTATTTGCTAACAAGGTCATTTTACGTGGGTTGATCCAGAAGTAATGTGACATCTACAATAAAATCTCTAATAATCGTATTAAAACTTTAAATACTAATGTTTGTACCTATTTCGGCTTTTGTCCTAAATTTCATTCAGATATACAAAGATAAACTTTATAAAGTTTTAAAATAAACACAATGTTGGGTCTTGTTTATCGCCGCTCGGCAAGAATGTACAAACATCGTTATGAAGTTTCTCTTCAACACTTATTTTGAATCTGATGATATGTTAGATTTAAGCAAAAATAAATCAAATTAGAAATAGCATTTAGAAAACGTTTAAATTATTTTGATACTAACAATCAAAACAAGATGGTTTATAGCAAAAAAGTAGTTAGGAATATTAACAAGAAGCAGGTGAGAGGTTTAAAAGATATGCGTATGGACTGAAAATGAGTGCCGAAAAGTTACGTCATAACGACGTCGGTAACATTCTTGCCATGCGGCGATAAACAAAACCTAACCTTGTGTTTATCTTAATATTTTAAAAAAGTATTTTATATAATCAAATGAAATTTTAAGGCAAAGATCAAAACAGATAGGGGTATTAGTATGTCAAATTGTGTTGATAACATTTGACTATTTAAGATTTAAAGTAGTTGTGACATTACTTTAGGATCAACCGTCGTATCTACCATAGAATTTGCGAAATATGTTGATATCCTTGTATCATCAACTTATTTGTCAAATATCTTGCCTATTTTAGAAAATGTTCCTACGTAGAGCATGCGCTTGCGCATCGAATCAACTGGGAGACATAAACTTCATATGCAGGTGAAAATTGTATATTGCTACATAAAGAAAGGAAATTGACGGTAGGAATGTTGAAGACAGCACGTTTGTTGTTAGGTTGCCATTAATGTCTTTCTAGTAAAATATCCAAATATGAAAAAAAAAATGTGTCAGACTCTGTGGTATTCAAAGAGATGTATCAATCAACATAAGAATGAAAATGAATATTGTTAATCGTTAATACGTCAAACGATACATACACATATCTAACAGGACGCAATTAGTACCAATGGAAATTCCAACAGATTGTTGAAAGACTTATCCTTAAAAAAAGACATAGATATTGTCAGTCAGAAACTCCACTATCTTTTTAATATCAAATTGTGTACAATCCAAATGTTTTAACAAAACAATTTTGCAGATGACCATTAACAATATATGTAAATTTACGAGTTCCATTTCTATTGCATTGTAAAAGCAATGTCTGGACGTTGATTCGTTGTGGGGAATGGTTGAACAAAGAGTTGAAAAGTTGACGTTTTGAAATTATTGATTTTGGTAAACTTTTGTGATTTTAAAGTATCCAGTCCACGTCTGATTTTCACCGCTTCTCAAGTATGTTGTTGTACGGTACACCCCTAAGTTTCTCCTTCACTGCTATTAATATTTTGGTAAGGGGTAAAGAAAGAGGCTTTGTAGAACATTTACAAAAACCCGCTATGTATGTTTGTTTGTAATGATTTTTATGTAGTTTAGGAATCAAGTATAGGTATGGTAATTAAAATCAGATCAGTCAAGAACTGATACATATTGAGACATACATTTTCCACCACTCCACTTGCTGCATATCAAAAGGGAAATCACATAACTTTGAAGTTTGGTAAATATATAGGTAATGTTGCAAATATAAAATTCTAATGTTGTCTCATGGCAAAGGTTTTATTTCGATTTACTCTGTCCTTTTAATTCTATTCTAATTAGCCTTTGCAAACTTTCCTGTTTTAATCCAGGTCTTTTAAATTTAATTCGATACTTACGACTGAATTTAGTGGATATGCAGTGTGCATTTTGAGTATATTGTACGTTCTGAGGGTTGTGCTTCTCTTAAGTATATGAAAAATGACAAGAAAAAACAGAAGACATAATGGATGATAAAACTTGACTAATGCAATAATGAACGATGGTTTAGAAAATGGAAGGGTTCAAACAGTTTTAAATCTTTTTGTATAATTGTATTTTGTATAATTACATGTATTTATTTCGTGTAATCATGAAATTACTCTCCCTCCTTGTTCACTCTATTATATTACACACCTCAAAAAGTTCTACATGAATATCAGCTGGTTCAAAAGTTTGATCGAAAAAACAGCTGCACTTCTGAGAAAAGGTGTCAGGAGAAATGGACAATGAAATCTCATCTCACCATTGACTGTAAAGTTGATCAATTCATAGGACGATAAATCCGTAGAAAAAGAAACACCAGGACCCCTGCATGACCCTGGGATCACAAAAAAAGTTTTTAAAATATAACTATGCACTTTGTTTATCTGCTCAACACTAAGGAGCAGACAGGATTATTTAATAGAATTAATGCATTTTCACTATATCATCAATAGAGGCCCACCCTTACACCAGGACATTTGCCCCAGGGGCCATTAAACTCATAATTCTGGAAGAAGTACTTGTGCTCATCATAAGTTTACACTTAGTTTCTTTTGCTTTATAATCAGAAGCAGAAAAGAATATTTTTGGAGAGATTATGCTTTTTCACTATATAACCGATAGAGCCCCATCCCCTTTCACAAGAACCCCGACTCTGGGACCATGAGTTTCACAATTTTGGAAGAAGCATCTTTGCTTATCATAACCATGCACTTCAGATTATTTAAATAATCCCAAGAATCAGAGAAGAAGATTTTCACAAAATTAATGCATTTTCACTATAATTATAATAAATAGCGCCCTCCCTAACACCAGAACCCCTGGTTCAGGGAAAATGAAATTCACAATTTTGGAAGAGGAACCCTTCCTCATCATAACTTACTTAGTTTGTTTAATACCAAGGAGCAGAGAAGAGAATTTTTAGAGAAATAATGCATTTTCATTAAATAATCAATGGAGCCCCACCCTAACACCAGTACCCCTGAACCAAGGGCCATGATATTGAAAATTTCGGAAAAGGCAGCCTTGCTCATCATAACCATGCTTGTAGTACATCTACCCAATACCCAGGAGCAAATAAAAAGATTTTTAAAGAAATAATGCATTTTCACTATTAAATGAATAGAGACACTCTACACCAGAACCCCTGACCCAGGGGGCATGATATTCACAATTTTAGAAGAGGCATCTTTGCTCATCATAACCATACACTTAGTTTCTTCATTTAAGATACTGGGGGGAGAGAGGAAGAATTTTAAAGAATATATGCAATTTCACTATGTGATCAATAGAGCCCCACCCTAACTCCTGAACCCTTAAACCTGGGGCCATGCATTACACAATCTAGGTAAAGGACTCATTGTATGTTACAATCATGATAACAGTTTGACTGCTTGATGTCTAGGTGTCAAAGACTTTTGAAAATTGCATTAATTTTTATGGTTTTGGTCCACCCCTCAGGATCCGGGGGGGGGGGGGGGGGGTAACACAAGTATATATTAATGTATCTTTAAAAGAAATTCAATATTATGTAACTAATAACTTGCACATTTACGACTTTAACCTTCAACTATAGAGAGGAATATAGACATTGCCTGCTATCCAATTCTTTTTATATTCAATTCATAATACAATATCGACAATGTTTAAATTAAACATGGTAATGAATTACAGACACAGTAGGCATTAAGTCACTACCGTCTTCAGGAAAAAATACTCATACATCATATTGTTTCATCAGGTCTACAAGCAAAAATGTGGACATAACGCATACGCGTAAATCTTTTGTGAATTTAACACCACAAAAATAATCAATCTTACGTTTTAATTGACTTCTTTTAAAAAATGGACGGAAAGAAATTGCTAAGAACAAATTTATTACCAATCAAAACAAAGGGAAATAACAAATTTAAATTTTAATAAAACTTTCATAATACAGTATTAATCCATGCCTGAATTATACATTTAAAAAAATAATAAACAGTAGGCCCATCGGTCATAAGGCTCTCCTGAGCACTTTGGCTAGGAAAAAGCATAAATCACATCGGGTGGGATGGGTTGATTTTAAGGCAATTAATAGATGGAAAGGAGGGGGTCTGAAATAGATTTGTAAATTCACTTTACTTGGAAATTTTGCTTTTAAGTGCGTAATAGGAAGGGTATAAAGAGGCCCATTTTTACCCTCAAATGGAAAGTGAAATACTGTAGAATCCTAAATATACGCGAGGAATAAATTATCGCGTAATTACGCGAGAAGCTCCGCTCGCGAAATAAAATTACTCGCTTTTATTTTTATGGTGCTTTAATGTATGTAAAATCTCTAGATAAATCAACCATTCGCGAATTATTATTCTCGCGATTTGACGCCCTTGGGTCATTTCACGATAATAAGTACTCGCGTAAAATAAGGAATCTACAGTATGCAGGGTAGGGGTTACTTGCGATGCCATAGCAGGACTTGCATTTTTTTTTGGACCTGAATCGTTCTGAGCTTAGTTCAGGTGAGTTGAGCCAGACTGGTGTGATTTTTAAAATTGATTTTTACATTGTAAAGGAATTTAAAGCGAAATAATTATTGGTATATCTTTTAATCTGTGTTCTCTTAAGTGAAACAGCATTTTTCGTACCCCTTACAAAACAAACTAGAAAATTCGAAATACAATCAAAATTATAAAGAAGTCCTTAGTAAATTGAATTTTAGTTCTTTTAAAATTGCAAGTCTATTTATGTTTATTGTCATAAAAATCAAATAATTACTTTGTAAATACCTTTCAAGACAACTCCTAAAAGTCATAAAAACGTCTATATCTAAGATCCTGAAGTGACGTAATCCCACAAAATTAATCCAATAATGTTCAAAAAGTTAATTTTTATAATTCAAATTTGCAAGAATATTGACCAAGCCATGCACATATGGTCGATATTAACCACTTTGAAAAGAAATAGTTTTCTTTCAAAATGCGGTCCAAAACTTGGTCCAAAATTTAACGCACTTTGAAAAAAATTTCAAATTGTATAATTTTTCAAAGTGTGTTATAACAAACAATACATATGCAATTTTTGCAGAATATTACTGCAGGTGTCCCGTTAGAAATGTTAAGTAAAAGTACATCTACTTGGAAATGCTGATACTGACTCCTAATACTGAGGTGCCATTTTTAATTGTCCAAAAAATCAATAAAGGTAATAATTGTATTATAGGCAAGATGTCATGAAGTCCTGACAAAGATAACTTTGGAAAGCTGGATATAGTCATTTAGTACATTTGTAAAACTGAATTTGGGACTGAAGTTCCTGATCTTTAGTAGCCATCTGGGTCTCCGCGTTTCCGGTAGTCAGCATTGGCTGTTATGTTTCCTTCCTCTTACTGCAGTATGCCCTGGACTTTCGAACCAGAAGTTCGTGAGAAAGATATATTGTGACCAAGTTTTTCTAAACCGTTGATTATTATCTGAAATAGAAAACAATTTTAATTTAAAATGTACACATCTCACTTTTGTTTGGCGAATGTGTTTATTCCTCTCAAACGTCACGTGAGGGGAACCCATCCTGTCGTTATGTTATTGGAATGGAATGAGCAAATATTGGGGTGTTTTACTCGGAAGTTTTTTTTCTGTTTAACAATCTTTCTGCGCTTCCCAATTCTTTGTCAATCAGTAATTTACCAGTCTTTCGAAACACTCCTATAAACAAAGCTGATTCAGAGGGGAATTAACTTTTCTGATTTAGGAATAGAAGAAATACACTGTGGAAGATCATTACATGTTTGCTAACGTACTAGAAGCGTTATATGAAAAGTTTACTCATCTTTAACCAAATTTTCTATCCAAAACAGTGTGCTAGTTGAAATATTTGGTACTGCAAATATGATTCCGGAAAAAAAAAATTATTAAATTATACATTTATCATTATTCTTAAAAATTGTTAACCTGAATAATAACACCTCTAAGGATTTTTTTCTTTATAAACTTTATATCGTTAAATGTGAATAATTCCCTAGTAATCACTTTGAATGGACTTAGCAATTGAGCAAATCCCTGCTTCGGAAGCCAATTCTTGTGTATCCGTAATCCTCTATAGATTTTACTCTTGTATCGATATATGTTTATGGACCAGTCCCCGTGCGTAAGTCAAGTGAGCTAATACACGCTCCGAAAGCTAATTCCCAGTTATTCATAATCCCCTCGACCACTATATCCCTCGGCTTCGCCTCGGAAATTGTCCCGCCCTTAGGAAAGTTGCTAACTCCCTCAATGATATACTTGAAATGTATAATATCATTTATGATTGGACATACCTGATCAAATCCATTCTCTACCATTATATGGGGTGGAAACAGCTGATGATGAAGTCGTTTATGGTCTATTGATTTCTTTATACCATACTTAAACCAAAGTGTTTCAATGCTGACCTAATAATTGGTGTAAATCATATCACTTTTTAATTTTAGCGAACTCGAAAAAGAAAAATTTCAATACAGAGTTGAAACTTAATATTTCCTGAAATGTACCATGTTAAAAAGATTTAACACAAATATTAAATGTTTCATATTTAAAATCTTTCAATTTAAACCTGTCGTCAGTGAAGAAAAAATAAATAAGTCATGTCTTCAATAAGATGACAGAGAAGTCCCCCCCCCCCCCCAATTTACGACGCAGAGGCTTCTTTTACAAAGCATGGGTATAGAATTAACATATGGGTACATAAATTACATGTAACAATGAGAACAGCATGCATGGGTACAGAAATTAACAGGTAAAACAGCATGGGTACAGAAATTAACAGGTAAAACAGCATGGGTACAGAAATTAATAGGTAAACAGTTATGGGTACAAAAATTAACAGCGAGATTAGCCGAGACTAAAATTTAAGTACTGACTTCTCAACGAATCTCAGCCCAATGTCAGGCAAAGTGATTCGGGAAATCTTGACCCAACTTCAAATGCCAGTTACGATTTGAATCGTTTCAACTTTTCGCTTTGGATATCTTTTAACTCCAAATCACTATAAAACATTCCTTTCTTCACTTTGTTATTTTTTTAACCATTCAAACCTCGAGCCAACGCTTCTAGTCAAGATCAATTAATTTCAAATACTTTGTACTATAATATACCATAGAAAACAAGGTCTGGATAAACAGAAGTTTTTCAAGACGCCCTCCATATGACACATTCTTTGCACAAAGCATTAAAAATGAAATTTATGAGCAATATAAGGGAAACTTTGTTAACGGTCATCACAGAAACTTTTCAGCGTCGGAGATTTGAATGGTTTAAACGAATATGACAATACTTTAAAATCAACAACTTGATTTTTTGTTGGATTGTAAAGATAAAAAACAAACATTTTATAGAAATCGAGAGTCAAAAGGATGCCCAAAGCGAAAAGTTGAAGCGGACAGGGGAATTAATTCAACGTATTTTAATTCTTATAAGTGGTCGAAGTTCGGACGAAATTTTCCGAATCACCTTGTGTGGCTGAAATTTGTACAAACGTCAGTACAAGTTTTAGTCTCGACGATTCTCGCTGAGCATGCATGTGTACAGAAATTAACATTGAGTACAGCATGGGTACAGAAAATAACAGTGAGTACAGCATGAGTACAGAAATTAAGAGCAAATAGAAGTTTACAAGGTATCTTCAATGTTTTAAATCTGCCAAATCTTCTTGAATCATGGCAAAATGATATCTTAGAACTTCTCAACCGAGCCTCGTCATACGTGTACAATCATAAATATCCAGTATTTCAACATATTGCTTATCTGATGAACTGTATGATGACCACGTTCGATTATTCTTAGCAAGACCAGATCGAGATTGCATTTAGGGTTGGTTATGAATCAAAACAATGATTTTTATAGGCCAGAAGTTGGGGTATCCTAGTGGATTTCCACAGGACTCTAATGAAAAGAGTACACTCACTAGAGCTGTGGCCAATATAATTCTTGGTTCCCCTGAAGCTCCAACCACCAGTTTTACATGCCCTCCTGCATCCAATGCTATGTTTGGACACATCGAAGATAATGGTCTTTTACCAGGCTTTATGAAGTTGGCTGGGGATGCTGGATATCCAAAATAGTTGACTGTGTTTGGCGTGGAGAAATCGTCCATGTTATTGTTAAATAATGCTTGTTCTACTTCCGACAACTTTTGAACCAAAACTGAATAGAATTAAGAATACCATATCAAAAATTTGGAAAGGTGATAGTTAGCTCGGTGCTTGATACAGTTATCTGTTAAATATTCCAAAAGATATCTTGATCTCAAATTGATTAAAAAGAACTCACAATAAATTAATTATACTTGTGACAGAGATGGCGTCACCGTTTGGCGCTATGACGGATAACTGGGAGATTCCAGTGTTTGAGGAGTCGTGGTATGTTGGACCATAGTAGATCGTGTCCTGTGTAGTACTATCCGAAATTTTTGATCTAACATACTCAGCATAGGATGATGATGTCATATTACATAACAACTGAAAGAGAAGATGAATAAACTTTATGTGATGTGCACGGAATGGATTTTGATAATCACATCGTATATACAAATATGATTACCCATAACAATTTTAACTATCAAAGTTACAATGCATCTGTACATTTTCAAGTTTCCAGAACTTAACATAATGACATTCTGATATCTGAAACAGATTATCATGAATCGAAGAAAAATAACTTGTACATTGATTAAACCATGGAATGGAATTAAATCTCACCGATTTGATGTTATCTTTGAAACTCTGATTCTCTTTGTCCGGGTCTCCAAGATTACTCCTTTTTGTATAAGCAAACTTCATGGTTTCAACAATTCGGTGCCATGTTAGAATAAATTTTTCTAGGGTAGAGACACTGTCAGGCTTAAATCCATATTCTATGTAAATAAATCATGTTAGTTTTAAATGCATTTGAGAGCTAGTTAATTTTGAATTGAAAAGAAAAACAAGAAAATGTAAAATGTTTTCAAAATTTAACACTAGCATTCGATTTTAGCTTACTATCAGCGATGTTGAGAATCATGGCGTATACGGCACCACTAGATGGCGGTGTCGGAGTGAATATGGTTGAATTGTCCGTCAGTTTTACAACTAATGGTTCTTTTACTACCGCCACGTAGTTTTGCAAGTCTTGCTCTGTTATAATTCCACCTGCAAAAAGGGGGCTGGTATCTTATTTTCGTCTTAAAAGGGTAATTCAGCAATACACAGATTTCAAAGTACCATTATAGATATTTTTAACAGACTCTATTTAGTACCTGTATATTTATATGTACACCTTGACTTATGCTTAACTGAGTACTAACCAGCCTCACGAATATCAGCAACAATATCTTTAGCTATGGAACCATTGTACATGGTGTGTGGATCATTGGCAATAGCTTCAAATATTTGGCTAGTCCTGGTATTTTAATTATCTCGCCTTCTGTATGTAATTCATAAGTTTCAGGATTTGTAACCATTAGTCTAGCACACAAAAAGGAGAAGGAGTGCAGGCAAACAGATATTGGGGTTTTGATGTAACATCGCTTATCAATTGTTGTTCACTAGACTCTTACCATCTTCAATGAAACATGTTGGACATTGATGTACTGGTTTGTCTATGACAAAACTAACTTTAGATATTGAATTTTTTCAAGTGTGAAGTAGAGCATGACTGATTTGTAATTTAATTATTCAAAATACATGTCAGTTTTAGTGTAGTGTTATAATGAAACAGATTGACCGAATGGAATGCTCTAATATAAGAGCTGACCAGGATCAATTAAGAAGCATTTTACCGTTACCTTTCAAGAAAAAGACCACATCTCTATTACATGTAAGTTTAACAGAATATGTACTTTAGGTGTAAGGAAAACTCCTCGTGTAGTATGGTTGTGCGCGGTCATTAACTTATAGTTACCTCAAATTTCTTTGTTTTACAAGAATATCTGATTCCGTCAATTTATGCATGGCTCTCGCTAAGAGGGAATTTACAACCCAGCCCTCACGAAGCTTTTTGATAGCCGGCTGAAAGAGGTCGCTCCAGGGTAGTTTTCCGCCAATTTTCCAGACTTCATAAAAACCTTTAATGTTACCTGGTATTCCAATTGCTAACCCTCCTAAGTTCAATTAAAAAAAAGTTGGATGAGAAATGAACATGAGAAACAAGCAAATTCAGGCTCCTTGAAAAGGCATGTATTAAGAATTTGAAGAGAAAATTGAAGGTGAAATGTATGTCTGATCAGTTGTGATGTCCTTGCATTTAATTATAATGCAATTTATTTTCATCTTTTTTTTACTAGATGTACGGAGTAGTTTCTTTTGATGTCACAATGTCAGAAGGGAAAGCCGCTTCTCTTTGTGTTTTGGCCTCAGTTCAATTTAAAAAGGCATAGGTATTTTTGGAACATACAATTTGACATGAAGACATGATTTGAAAAAAAAAATGTCTATTTTTTCTTTCCATTCTTGGTCTTCAAACTTTTGTTTTCTTGATTCTTATCAAAAGCCATAGTACGTATACAGTGGTGCGTAGTTTTGACGTATGAAAATATGTCATCCTCAAATGCAAGGAACATCTTATCTTGTAAATTGATCTCTCCAAGTATTCTAATCTATTATTTCGGCATCCTCCAAAGGTTAGGACTCTCGCTAAATTTCTTTTATAGTAATTACAAAAGCTGCTAAATTTATCGCTTAGAGTCACCTTCTTCTTACAGACCTTCAATATTGAACAGTATCTCTACAAGTATCAGCAATGTAACTTTTTTTCCTGGATTATGGACAACTTTATGCCTGCAGGGTTGTTACATGTAGTTCATACTCCATCTGTGCGTCAGAACTTTTGTTGTCCTCTGAACTTGCTCGAGTACAGTCTATTAACAAGGTAACATCAGTTCCCATCATGTGCAATTACAAGCCTGTTTCAGTATTAGAGTATTAGCGATTAGTTTCATTCAACTTCCTTCTTATATAAAACATTATGCATTTATTGACTGTGTTCGAGGGAAACATGCGTTTTGTCGGACCCAAGATCCAAACTGTTTGCCTGAGGCCGTTAGGCCGAAGGCAAACTGTATGATTCGAGGGGTCGACAAAACGCATTTTGCCCGAGAACACAGTCAATAAATGTTTTGTTATACCTTATATTTTTGACATACATGTTTCTTGTGCTGGCTTCCATTATGTAAGTTTCCTTTACCTGCACTAAATCTCGGTCAATTCTGTCACTGTCGAACACCAACGAATGCAAATAAGATTTAGCTGATACCGCCCACACTGTGACGTAAGCGGTCCAATATCTCACTCCATGGTCAAATATCGATTTTTTAAATGACTGCTCAGTAAAACATTGGAAATGTTAGACTTTTTTAGTATAGATTGATATAGGAACCAATTTTTAAAGATATAACAATAAACAATTTTCTCCCTTGGTTTCCTGTATCAGCATTAAAAAATGCATAATGGGTTACGTCGAGCCCAATTTGCATTTTTTCAAGGACCCCAAACCTCAACATTGAAAGTACATGTAACTAATATCTAAATAACTAATATCATTCCATAGGCTTTGGTACATGCATTTTTGTGTCGCCTGTAGAACAGAGCGGCACTAAGGGATCACTTTACTCGGCGTCTGTCTGTCTGTCTGTCCGTCTGTCACACCTTGTATCTCAAGAACTGTAAGAGATATGGACTTGATATTTTACACATATATTGCATGGCACTATGGCTTTTGTGTATTGCCATGTTTACCGACCTCGTGACCCTTGACCTTGACCTGCTTTAAAAAACAGTGAATAATGCCAATGTACATCGTATTTTTGACATTTAAGAGGTAAGTCTATGCTTTTTAGCATGTGCACTGATAGTCATAAAACATCATGAAAAATACCATAGTTACTATTCAGATGACCTTGACTTTTGACCTACTTTGCAAAAAATACTCAGGACAGTTTAATTTAACGTAAGTCTTTTGAAATTTTGGGAGGCGGGGTGTTGATAATTAGCATTTATACATGTTTATGAGCTCATGATACTGTACTTTGAAACTGTATGATATTCAGTTACCACAATACTATGAAAACACATCGGGATCGGTATCCCACAGTGGATCGTGTAGACTGACAATTGGAATAAAGACTTTAAAACACGTATTAATACATGTAAAATGATATGTAATTATTTATAATAAATTCAATTTAATTATTCATCTTAGGGTTGGGAATCATATTTTCTTTGTAAGATTCTATCACAGTCTTATACTATCATGCGTGGATGCTTTTTTCTGCATGAACTATTATGCTAGTAGTAAATAAACAGCTAACAATAGCTACTCTTAGATTTATTTACATCTTTAATGAAGCTACAAAGCAGGCGACACATGCGTTCCTTGGAACACTCTAGTTATTAGCTCTGCCAATTTTAATTCTTTCCCTTTCATAACAATTCCATTTACAACTGGTTTTGCCCTTTTGTGGATACATCCTACTTATTCTGAAAAATCACCAAACTCTACATTTTTTAGAGTGATGTCATAAACTGATCAATCGTCTCTGTTGGTTGTGTGTCATCCAAATGAAAGGTAATATTGTCTTGAGGACTGAAACTCACCTCCAGTGCTTTAAAAGGCAAATTATGAATGACTGGCCTGTGTCTGGATCAGGAAAGATTTTATTCGTAAAGAATTCCCCAGTCTCACTTTCTTCACAATGTATGAACATATTCTTCAGTTGTCAAAACATGTCATTCCTTTTCTTTTCAATGCAAACTTAAAATGATCGATTTTCGCCAAATGTTGCGTTTCTACCATCGTGGGATTGCGTGGGTAATAGAACTCCTGCATACCTATTAACTACGTAGTAAACTATAATATTTTTTGTTAGGGAACGTTCAATTGATGATTATTTGAAATGTCATATGTATGTTCAAGTTCATTTATTCTCTGAAAGCCATTTTAAACATATTGTACATGAGGACAATGTAAAATATTACAGAGTACAATAATAATAATAATAATGTATAGAAATAAAGGTCCAAAAATTGTCTAATGTCCTCACCATTTTTAAGAAATAACTCAGATTCCTAAAAAAAAATCAACAGCTCACACTGTTTCACTAACCTTCGCTGGAAGATTCATTTTCCTTGACAAACATATTCTCTGAGGAACTCCCTAGTGCCATTTCACGTGCAATTACTGTATATGCTGTTTTAGTTTTCCTTAAAAATATCATGAAGTATAACTTATAAAACTAAAACAATTTTAGAGTGTATGATGGTTCTCATTTTTATTCCTATTTGAATCGCAGTGTCTGTTGTACCATATTAGAAAGCAAAATGATTTTCGTTTCGCTCATAAGAGACTCTTGGCTTGAAAAAAATCTGAAATACAATATTGATGTAACTTTTTTTTTAAGCTTCGCGTTTTAAAATGTATAATTAGAGCAGGAAAGGAAAAACTTAGATAAAATGTATGTGAACTATTTTTACGAGCAAAATACTGGATGGCGGAGGTGCAGAACACCAAAAGGAAATATAGTAATAATAGAAAAGAACTCTGAAAGGAGAAGGGGAAAAAGTATTTTTTCTAAAATTGCTAACCTGTGGTAAACAGTCATAAAATGGCCTCCTCCGATACCACAACTATGTATGTTTTCAACACACTGACAAAGAAGGGTGGCAATTGCAGCATCTACCACGGAACCTTGTTGTCGACCCATTAAATCTCTGCAATAAAGCAGGTGTTGTAGCACTAGTACTCATATGAAAAAGTTGACGATGAGTATGACAGCTTTGATGTCACCCTTGATGCAAATTTTCTGTTATTCTCTGAGAAAAGTTTACATTATACAAAAGAAAATTCGTGACCGTGTAATTTTTTTTTGCCATAAGTTTTTTTAAGATCTGCTCCGTTTAATAATCTTGATGCAGTCATGAATTGAACCATTTCATTATTATTTTGTGCAATTTATAGAACTATATTATCGTTACACAAGTTCGCATGCACAATTGAATAACTTTTGAATTCTACTGGGTACCGAAAGTTATTATGTCAAGCCTTGTTGGGTCAAAATGTGAAGAGGTAATTTAAGATGTTGTTTTAGTTTGTCTGTCTAAGTAAAACACTAGCCATCAACATTTATCTTTGAGACATGTCCTTGAAGTCATACAAAAACATAAATAATTCATTTGTTAACAAATATGGGGTTGAGTCTATTGAATAGATGGTTATTTTATGGATGATCGTCTTGCGTCAGTTTACTCAAATTAATTCACGTAAATTTAATATTTTATCTTCCATTGACTTTGACCTTGATAGATGACCTTGATTAAAAGTCACGAAACACTTATGAATCATCAGCAGCGACAGACCAGAACATCATGTGGTTCTCATTTCCCAGTGACCTTGATTTTTGAAATAAGACATTGGATCAAGAATAGATCATCACATTCAATTAAATCGCGGGAAACAACATACTAATAATAAAATCTTTTCAATCCAAGGTGCCATCGGGTGAAACACGATATATACATATAGACACGATCGATAGAGATACCAAAATCAATGTGCTTCCTCTCTTTGGGGGACGTAATAAATAAAAATATAATAAATAAATGAAAGCGACACACCAAAACCAGGAGGAAAACACCAGTTTTGTTCAAAGTCATGTGACCTTTTATATATAAAGATCCTTTAATTGTCGGATCGTCAACTTACACTCCAATCCTTGCACAGGTTGCAGTGTCAGATGATACTGCTGCATATCTGTAGTTTCTCTATCGACGGAGAACATTTAGGACTCTCTATCATGTAATTTGTGAACATAAAACCGAAGCCAAGTCCGATGACGGCGATACAGGAAATGACGAGCATTGAGTCAATTAGAGCTGATTTCCTCTTCGATATTCCTCCAAATCTGTTGCACGGACATTTTATGACATTTGGGTATACAAAATGGAATGCCCCTATTATTGTTGCCTGTTGCCTTTGTAGCAGTTTTGATATTGGTTTTTATGCATAAATTGCAGACAATATTGTCAACTAATTTTCTTAAGTCAAGTTACCCAAAAGATAAGAGTTTGGTGAAAATATTATTCAAGTTATAAAATTCTGAGCTATCTTTCGTTCTAAAATTTTCGATTTATTGGCCGTCTTCCTGGCTGACAATTAGTTGAAAACAAAAACATGCACATGACAACGGGTAACTAGGTATTTGACAAACCACCGTACAATCAAATTGCAGAAGACGGAGCTAATAACTGCACTTCTCCATATGGTCTATTTAAAGGGTTTTTTTTTTTTTTTTAAAGATTTCCAACTCTCTACCAAAATGAATTATAATATTTAGTCGTTGATGTTAACTTGTATTTTCAGCAGGACCTTTTTACTAATTGTATATAGGTCCCTGGGGTCAGGGACTGTATTTATGAAGTTTTTGTTTGAAGAAATAGTGCACAAATTAAAATTTATTTATTACTAAACATATTTTGCGTTTCTGTGCTTCTTTGATTTAATTCGATCCCGCCATCAACCAATAAGCTTTGAAAGGGTTGGCCAATAACCGAGGACATTGCTTAACGCCTTTGAATGAAGAGCATATAGAATCGGGTTACTGAAATCTTAACTCCATATTATGACTTCAAAAAGCTCCTTTTGATTCTTAAGTCAAAAGTCAAGGTGAAAATTTTATATCTTGTATAAACTGGTTGTCTGTTGAAAACTCAAATTTTTTTGAGGTTTTTCATTGAAATTTTTTACCATTAGTCAATATGACTTAAAAGAAAGACACCAAGTCATACCGATTTTGAGGTCAAAAGGTCAAAGACAATGGTCAGAATTTATATACTGCATACATAGTTTTCAGATAACATTGGTCTTCTGTAAACTTTTGCAATGAAACTTAAGGTCGTGAGATTCTTTAACTTATTAAAAGACCTCAGTAGATTCTAAAGCCAAAGGCCGAAAGGTCAAGGTTGACCTTTTTTATTTCTCCATCTGCGTATTTTTTCGCCAGTTTTTCCATTCTCTTCTTTTTCTTTAAGCGGGAACACGATTTCTCTGAATTAGCTTGTAAATAGTAGATTCGGTACTGATAAAAATAAAAGCTTATTTACGTGTAACTATAGTAGAACTAATGTCAGTATACACAGTGCCGTCACCAGGTTTTTTCTGGAAGGGTGTGTTCTGATGGGGTGCATTCTTGAGGTCATTTAAAGGCCCCCAAGGCACCCCCTTCCGACGGCATTGATACACATTTTTTTTAATTTTTACACCATTTTGAAGGTCTATATACAGAAGAGAACTTTATTACAATGAGAAGAGCCTAGAAAATGTTAAGAGTTTAAATGCCATGGTATATTTTTAAAGAGCTGTCTCATTTTAATGGCAAATAGATAGATAAATAAATAAATAAATAAATGTGATTAAGCTAAAAATAAATACATATGTAAATAAATAGATAAATAGAAAAAGAAATTATGTTGAAATCGGATTTTTTTTTAAATACCGAACCTCAATTCATCGTCTATCAACTTTGCTGAGAAGGGAAACAGATACTATTAAATGATGTACATTTTGTAAACCTAGGCATGTAGCTGACGAATTCCTTTACATACTAGACTGTTATATTATTACATATTCGGAAGATATATGTTACCGAAAACGGATCTAATGACAAAACAAGATGTTATAGTATTCGAAAAACACTGTGTATATTTATTTTAAGGATGTATGATCTTCAGTCGGTGGTTCACAAAAGTCCATATATTGATCTCAATCATCATAAACAATTTTTAAAAAAACAATCAACCCTAAAGGGATCTAGATGATCAAAAAAATACCAGATAAGTTAGAATAATTTTATTTATTATACAGCTTCAAAGAGCATGTAACAGGTTGATATGATGCATTCATGGTCTATCGAGCTGGTTTTTAAGGGTTGATATGACCAGAAAATATTTTGACCTAGGTGATGTGACAAAAACTGCAAAAAGAGCTCTTCACGACGACAACGACATCGTGGAAGAATTTATCAGGCAAGCAAAACAGACATCTATACTTATAAATTAATAAATTTTGCAAATAAACTCCGAAACGGATGCACCAGAGTTTTTACTTATTCCTCTAAGAATACACTAGATACAATATGATGTCCGTAAACTATATTTAGATTTCACTCGCATTGTAATTTATAAGTATCGTACATTAAATCAAAAGTCTACTTTTATTTTCTATAAACAGCCATGAAATAGCAAAAACGTGAGTACGGTGGCGTTTCCGGTTGGCGGATCTAAGTTTCTGGCAATTTTCAATGAAACTGACAACAATCAATCGTTTATTCATTTCATAAAACGTCATCACTGATTTATTCAATCAAAACTTGATTTAAATGACATAAAAGAAATAAGTTTTGATAACCGATTAAAAAGGGAAATGTGCAAATGATTTTTGTCATTCACCGATCTTAATATTGACGGAAGCTTCTAGAACATCATATAGCATCGAGCCCGATGTTAAAAATAAAAACGAGACGATTATAAATGTAGGAACATAAAAAAAAGCTTTTGTGTGAATGGTCATTGAAATAATGGTAAATCATTGATACACTTTAAGTTGTGAATATATTTATATATCGGAAGACTATTACATATGTGTAGTAGGTTTTCCTAATAAATTTATCGGTATATTGTGTATATTTTCCTTACTGAAAGCATCGTGGCAACGAACCCGAAGTACAATTTCTACTTCGTAATAAAATTGCTAACATGAAAAGAGAAAATTAATGAATAAAATATTGCTCATATACAATTAAAGCTGTAAAATTTTGTGCTTTAATCAATACATTTCAGTTTTTTTCTGAATACAGTCTTTTGTATCAAATACTCGGCCATTCATAGGGCGTTAAAAGCTAATTTTTACACTGGTACTTGCGTCTTGGTTTATATATATGTATGTACCTTATTGATATGTAAAAAAGGTAACGTACATTTTTTACATATCAATAAGGTACATACGTATTTTAAACCAAGACCCAAGCACCTGTGAATTTTTAACCCCCCCCCCAAAAACACAATCAATTTATCAGTTAAATGTGCATATTCGCTGCTTTTATCCTATGTTTATCCCGTGGATATCACTCACTGGATATTTTTTTTCATATCCAACTGCTGTGACGTCAAAACTGGTTTTGCGTGAAAGAGAAGTAAAATAATGTAGCTTCATACATAAAAACAGTGTAAAACATTAATGTATAAAGCATGTCATAAAAAGAATCTCCCCTGATTTGTGGTTGGATATGATTGTTATCAAACTCATTGTGTATTTTATCCTCTCGACAAGGATCGGGATAAAATACAAACAACTCGCTGGATAAAAATCATATCCAACCACAAATCATGGGAGATCCTATATCTACATGGGAGATCCTATATATGTATATATATATATATATATATATATATATATATATATATATATATATATATATATATATATATATATATATATATATATATATATATAGGAAAGAATTGAAAAGAATTAAGCAATAGGTGAGAACAGTTTCTCGGAAAAAGTCACTTTTAAAAATCAATGTTCATTAGTTGTTAACTAACGAATATATGTCTAAAATTTTTAACCTAAAATCTATTATTTACAATTTAAAAATTAACCTCCAAAGTTGGCCAAAACAGCATTTTTTTTCTGTTAAAGCACAGATTTTTGCATAAATTTTGGCCTAGATGTCCTTCAGGGCAGGCCTGCTCCTAAATAAAATTATGATATTTTACTAGGTTGTGATGATAGAAATAATTTAAGAAAGGATTTTTGGGGGCACCAAAAACCTATACAAAAAAAAAAAAAAAAAAAAAAACCCCAAGAAAAACTGTTTTTAAAAAACCTAGTTCGCATTTCTATTTTCATAGCCAGAATAGTTAGATCGGTAGAACAGGTGGGTATATACACCAAAGATACTTTTTGAGTCGTGGTTCGAATCCATCTGGTGCCACACTTTTATACACTTTTAAATTCTTGTCTTTTCATAGACTATTTTTTAGGATCTTGTGTATTTTCTTTCACTTATCTATCTTTTATGTCTGTTCATTCTTCATATAAAAGGCACTAAAGAGAAAGCAAATCCACTGTAACTAAAACACAGTCAAGCGGAACTATACCTCAGTATAGCACACTTTCTTCGAGGACAAGAATTATTCACTCTGTGTTACTCGATACAGATATTCTCGCCTGCGATGAGCATGAGCTGCGATGAATTTATATTATATATATATATATATATATATATATATATATATATATATATATATATATATATATATATATATATATATATATATATATATATATATATATATATACATATATATATATACCGAGTTTTGTTTGTTTGTTGTTTAACGTCCCTCTCGAGAATTGTTCACTCATATGGAGACGCCACCACTTGCCGGTGGAAAGCTGCAAATTTTGACCTATACTCGGCACTCAGGGCCATAGAGCAGTGAGGGATCTTTTTCATGCCACCATCTACTGCGACACGGGACCTCGGTTTATACGGTCTCATCCGAAGGACCAGTCTCCACGTACCACAGAGGGATTCGAACCCGCGACGTAAGGCATGTACCGAGTCAATAAATTTCAGATCTAACGTTTTCAAATAGTAGAATAACATATCAGTATTTACACTGTGATGTGTTGTAAAATAAACACACATCAATAAAGAAAAATAAGAATATAGACATTACCATCATTTACAATGAAAAAATGAAAAGAAAGGGAAAAAATTAAATAAAAAACATTTTGAGATAACAAACTCAAAATGTGTTGACAATATAATCATGCATCATAATAAATGTCCGCTTATCTCTACATTCTGTAATAAAATGAAAACGAATTATTACATGTATGTAGCCTATAGTCAATAATTAGCAAAAAAAAAAAAAAAGCTAAATAAAATAAATCTACAAACATGTGCTCAATAAAAAAATGTTATATATGTTTTGAAAAATTATAATATAACCCCTTCGTAGCAAATATTTAACCCCTATCGTTCCCTCTCTAATTTTCAATCCTTGAATCGCCCTCCTTAACAAAAATTTACTATAGTTTATTATGAAACTTTACTCTAGAATTTTTTTTTAGTTTGGTGACCTTGATATCCTTTTAATGTCACACCAATGACGTAAATTTAAAAATATTTTATGAATATACAAGTTGTAATTCCATTTTATATTTTTAAAAAAATTGCATGAGAGACTTAGAGAAAATAAAATATAATAATTTGACATTTATAGTAAAAATATTTCGATTTACTATAGTAAAACCTTTGATTTACTATTAGTAAAATCTTTGATTTACTATTAGTAAAATCTTTGATACTATAGTAAACTACATGCATAGTTAACTAGAGTAAACTGTAGTTTACTATAGTAATTTTTAGTGCTAAGAACAATCATATTTAAAATTTAAAAAAAAGATTTTACTTAAATCTCATATTACTTTCTCCATTATCAAAACTAGCAGCAATCCCACTTCTTTCTAAAAGTTCGACGTTACTACACACAATTGTACAAATACAGCACAAAAATAACTCGATCAAAGTACATACGAGGGCTGTTCGAAAATTATTGAGACAAATACTTTTACTCCACAAAGGAAAGAGATAAATTCATAAAAATTCGTCAACGTTTTTTAAAGAACAAATAAAACAAATGTACAAAATTTCTAATTTATAGGATAATTAAATAAGTTCCGGTGAAATTATAAACAAGCATATGTCTATTGACCTGGAGCAGCATCGCTACGTCATTTTAACGTCAGGTCAGCCGATATATTCTCATTCTGAAATGATCAGGAAGCGTTCAATCTACTTTCTCTGTCATTACATATAACATTTCAAAAATCAAACTGTCTCTTATAATTCTTATTCGATTCTTTAAAAAAATAAAACGTGTGCTGTTGCTACCCCAGTGTAAAATATACACAAAATGTCAAATACAGGTTGACATAGCATCATGCAGTTTCGAGTTATGCAACGCGGGTCAACGTTATTTAGTCCGTAATAATTGATGGTCATCCGGAGCTTTTGTTTCTTACTCTGGTTGAATTATTGTAAGAAAATAATATATACGAATGAGAAAATAAACCCTTAGACATGTTTTATTGCATTGTTATTGTTTTAGCAGGTCGTTTAGTCTGGACAAGAGTTCTCAATACCGCTACACAAAATTTTAGGTATGATCGCTGCTCCGCCTTGACGTCAAAATCCGTTTTATCGTCGTTATCAGATTGCTATACCGCGCGTAAATTTTTTAATGATCTCCGTATTTCTGATCAAAATTCTAACAAACTTGCACAAAATGAAGTCAAGGTTAAATTGAAAAATTATATACATAAATTGAATTATTTTCGGTCTTACTATGGGTCCACTGGGAGTTTTTACGTTGGTGTTACATATTCATTTACATTCATTTACTGACAACTGTAAACATTTTCATTGGAAAATTAGTCATGTTCCAGCTTATTAAGTTCATCTTATATATGTTCGATCCAACTCTATTAATTATATATCTACCAAGTCCTTGATTCAATTTAGAAAATAGTGATCTACAATACGTGAACGTTTATTCAATATGAAATTTCAGTCTGCATGTCCCACCAAGTGAATTATTACATGTTTGCCACGCACAGCAGGAAGCAGCATAAAATTACCACGTGAGCAAACTATTTAATCATCATCATGAAACAAAAAAACCTTGGCAAACAGTTATTTCTTATATTTACATTTTTTTTTCCAGGTACCTAATTCAATATTTACGTAATTTTTATTCAATAATTAGACATCTGTGTCTACATTCCCTGCTTAGTATGTTAATATGCCGCACTCAGTGAGAAGGCATTTCCATCACGTTAGGAGCAAATTGCTTTATGAAGTTATGAAGTTTTTGCCTTATTTGTAGCTTTATCTTGGACAAAGACATTTGAAAATGTAAATATTCATATACATGTATATATGATATATTCCAAAATATAAAGATAAACACAAAGTGACTTTTCCTCCATGTTTTATTTATTTAATGTACATTGCCAATTTGTGCTACAAAGTTGTTTCATTAAGATATTATTTAAATTTTTCTATGATAGTTCATTTTCATGTTTATTCCGCTTTGTGCGGATCTTCTCGAGTAGAGTCGGACTATATAAAGAGTAAGCTTTAAGTGAAGCTAAAAGTTTGGCTTGACCTCCACGCACTTTCGTCTTCCTTGCGTCTGTCTATCTATGGACTTCAATTTGCAAAGGTATTTTATGTTACTTTTTTCCTCTATTCTATTTTCCTGATTTATAATAGTAAAACTGCTTGAAATTACGGCCTGGCCTTTAATCAGGTATAGGTTTTCTCAACATTTAAACATAGAAAAACGAGTGGACAAACAGTCAGCACTGAACATCACTTTCCAATTCGATGTTACACGCAATCTACGCACGATTGAATGACTAAGGAAATGAACATTGGACAGTTCAAATATTTTTACCAAAACAACTTAAAGGGAAACAATTCATAAGAAGATGACAGATTGACAGACGACAGATAGTACCGATGACAGATTATTAAAAGTCATGGAATAAAGACGCATTTGAACTTGCGAATAAAGAGGGGGCAAGCCCCCCCCCCCCCCTCGTAGCCAAGAATATACCAAAGATTGATTTAATTTTGTTGTGGGGTATAGCATTCATTTTACATAAAGTATATTTAAAAAATAAGTCGGAAAACTGTTCCATAAAACTCCTAAAACCTGAGAGCTTCCGGAGCTTCGTCATCCACAGGTAGGGCACCCCCCCCCACCCCTCAATCAATTTAGAAATAGCATTTGGAAAAAGTTTAAATGATTTTAATACTAAAACTCAAAACAAGATGGTTAATAGCAAGAAAGCAGTAAAGATTATATAAAAAAGCGGGTGAGAGGTTTAAAAGATAGGACTGAAAATGAGTGCCGAAAAGTAACGTCATAGCGACTTCGGTAATAATCATGCGCACGACAGACAATACCTAACACTGTGTTTATCTTAAGACTTTAAAAGGTATTTTATTTAATCAAATAAATTTTAAAGCAAAAATCACAAACAGAAAGGGGTCTGTTTATATCAAATTTTGTTGATAACATTTGACAATTAAAGATTTAAAGCACTTGTGACATAACTTTGGATCAACCCTCGTATCTACCATAGAATTTGCGAAATATGAATTTTAAACGGGACTGTTGATATCCTTGTATCATCAACATGAACTCCATATGAAGGTGAAAATGGTATACTGCTATATAAATAAAGGAAGTTAACGATAGAAAAGTTGAAGACATCACGTTTATCGTAAGTTTTTGTTGTTAGGTTGCCATTAATGTCTTTTCTAGTATAATATCCTAATATGAAAAAGAAGCGTCAGACTCTGTGGTATCTTTTTATTTTGAGTTCAGAGGGATATATCGAATCAACGTAAGAATGAAAATGAATATTGTAAATCGATAAAACGTCGATATATCTAAGTGTCGAATGGAAAGCCATAGCAAGAGTACGAAAGCCCAGAAGGCTCATTCGAGATTCGAGTTTCGAAATACGAGATTCGAAATTCGAGCTTCGAGATTCAAGATCCAAACTAACCAATCAGATTCAATTACTCCCCTTTGCTAACTTTTGACCTTCAAGAAATCGTTGAATATATTCAAACCGAAGAGGTCATTTGATTATATTACAATGCAAGAAAGAGTGTTATATATATTAGAAAGAAATTAGAAAAAATATTGGGTTTTTTGTCTCCAAAATATGCTTAAATTTATATTATAACTTCTTAAACATTATAATAGATTTATATCAAGAATATCTATATCGTATTATCTACTTTGTTTACAGGATTGATGTCATAATAATAAATATTGTTCATCGCATTCAAAGAGCAAAGGGGGGGGGGGGGTGCGTATTGCAGTCGATGAGAATTATTAGTGTGCAATTAAACAAGTGACTAGCGATTAATGATAAATAGTAATAGGGGTTTCAAAGTGGATATTGTTTGTGACAAGGTATTAGAAAGTGACCAGTGACCAATACGAGTGTTAAAGTCAGTGGATATAGTTTATAAGAAAGGTGCTAGAAAGTGACCAGTGACCAAGTTTGTGAAACCAAGAGACAGCCCCTTAAGTACGGATGGCTGAAATATATATGCTTAATAAAGATAATGATTTGTCTTTGTTTTGGCCCGTAGGAAATAATAAAATAAAAAATCACTGTAAAGCCCCTCCCCCCCCCCAAAAAAAAAAACAAAACAAAACCGGGGTTATCACGTTATTAGACGTTATTTTTGAAAGGACACAAGCATAAAGTTGCTATGTTTTCTATAGTAAATTATATCGGTAAGAAATATAAGGGGAATATGGGTGGGGGGAGGGAGAGAATGGCTATGTTGTTTATTTTATTACAACGGTAGACAAAGTCAGTGTCAATCTTGCGATGCATGGGCAAAATAATTATATATTCGATAATTATTTATAAGGAAACCGCTCGGATCTCGCAAGATACATAACCATGATGTAATGGCCATAGAGAAAAAAAAAAGATATAAAAGTATTTAATAATGATAAAAAAATTAAATATTTTAACAAATCAATGGACCCTCTATACACCTTTAGGACTTTGAAAAAATCGTATAGCCTAAAGGAGTACGTATTAAAATTACTTAGTTCACGCCTTTTTAGTGTACACAGAAAATCTTGAAAGACATCGTAGTAGTGATAAAAAAATCGCGTTCGCTTTCCCATTGATGTACGAGTCGTATATTCCATATAGGCAAAAAGGCTGTAGCCTACACTTCATTTTCTTGATGTGAAAAAAAAATTTATTTATACATGTATTTGGTGGAAAAATGGGGGAAAGTTGATCATAAATCTTATTTATTAACCAGTTACTAGAATATTTTTTCATCAAAGGCAATAAAAGTATTTTTAGCAATCCACACTTTTATGCCTATCCAACCTTTACAGTATACAAAACTTTTGATTTTTAGGTTGGGTTAGTAGGGAGTCAAACATAAAACATTTTAAAAATTATATAGATTATTCAGTAAAGAAGTTTCCATAATTTCCAAGCACTGTGTAAGGATTTTAAAATTTCTCAATTTTATTAAATGTGGTCATGAAGATTTTATTTTCTGTATCATAAAAATATGTTTAAATGATTTATAATTATATTCACTGGAAAAATGACAATGATAGATGTCTCCAAGATCGCAGAAAGTGGTCCTCCGATCCCCCCCCCCTTCTATTGAGAGGGGGCGACTCCCTCCTTGCCTATACGCAATTCGGCAATGATGCGCTTTAGGTGAAATCTGTGCCTTCACATTAGCGTACACATTAGCCAAAGAATATATACCACTGTATCCCAATAGGAGAAATATATAAAAAATAAGTTTTCAATTAAGGCTTTTAATACTTGAATTAATTAAAAATTATATATACAATACAGACTGGAATTTATTTTATTCCATATCAAATAGTAGATCAGTCTAACTGCATAAATTCACCCTTAAATGTAATGAAATGTATCCTTAATTTAATTTCTGTGCAGTGTAAAGACGATCCTAAATATTTCATATCAATAATAATTATTTTCTCCCTCATCAATGCGCATATTAAATAATTTATCGACATACTGCTTTCGCAATTCAACGATAAGACCATATAATATTATATATATGTATCTATGTTTTGTTTAATGAGGAAAATAAGATTTTATACATATTTTTCAAAACATTACCCAAACTTCAGTTCTATATTGTTTTGATATATATAAAGTTTTTTCTTGCATTATTATTAAGCAAATGACCCATTTGTTAACAATATATTCAGTGATTTCTTGATAGTGAAAACTTAATAAAGGGGAATAATCAAATATTGAATCCGCCTTTTGATTGGTTATTTTGGATCTTGAATCTCGAAACTCGAATTTCGAATCTCGTATTTCGAAACTCGAATCTCGAATGAGCCTTCTGGGCTTTCGTACAAGAGACTTCTTTTCAAGTAGAAGTTTTTCATATGAATACAATGATAGGTCTACTAATAACGGGGCGCAATTTGTACCAATGGAAAATCTAACAGATTGCTGAAAGACTTAATCTCCAAAAACTACAAAAATGTTGTCAATCAACTTCACCATCTTTTTATTATCAACTTCGCAGTACTTGTGTGTACAGTCCAAATGTTTTTAACAATATAATATTGAAGATGACCATTAACAATGTATGTACATTTACGAGTTCCATTTTTATTGAAAAAGCAATGTCTGGTCTTTAATTCATCGTGGGGAATGCTTGAATAAAGTTTTGAAAAGTTGTAGGTTTTGAAGTTATTGATTTTGGTAAAATTTTGATTTTAAATTTTCTAAAAGTTCCTTGGAGTTTTTAAGTATCTATACCATATATGATTTACACCACTTCTCAAATACATGTATGTTGTATTACCGCACTTCTTAAGTTTTTTCTCCACTGTTGCTAATATTTTAGTGAGGAGTAAAGAAAGAGGCTTTGTAGAACATTTACTGGAACCCGCTATGTATCTTTGTAATGATTTTTATGTAGTTTAGGAATCCAGTATAGGTATGGTAATTAAATTCACATCAGTCAAGAACATCTACAAAATGTGAGACATATATATTTCCCACCATTTCATTTGCTGAATATCAAAGGGAAAACGCATAACATTTGAAAATTTTTAACTTTATGCGTTTTGTTGCAAATATAAAATTAAAATAATGTTGGCAAAGGTTTTACTTCGGTTTATTGTCCTTTTAATTCCACTCTAATTAGCCTTTGCAAAATTTTCCTGTTTTAATCTAGGTCTTTCAATACTTACCAATAAATTTAGTGGATGTGCAGTGTGCATTTTGATACATTGTACGTTCTGAGGGTTTTGCTTCTGTTGAGTACAAGTAATATGACAAGAAAACAGAAGCCATAATGGATGATAAAACTTGACTGGTGCATTAATGATCGACGATTTAGAAAATAGTAGGGTTCAAACGGTTTTAAAACGTAGTGTATAATTATGCATGGACTGAAAAGTTGATCAAATAATCAGCGGAAAAATTAATTTGTTCGAAGTTTGTTACATTCAAAGCAAATAAACAAATGACTGAAACCTTTATAGTTTACATTATTAGCAGGAAATCTCAATGAACATGTACTTGATTAACTCCATAGGTCACATCTTGTTTATATCACATCTAGTATTAAATTGTTGAATGAATTAAACTGTTAAAAAAAATTATTGGTTGCAAATACCTGCCACCAATAAAGACCAAGACCAAGATAAAGACGAAGGTTCGGGGCATATAGTTTTTGCCCTGTTCGTGTGTCTTTCTGTTTGTCCAAAAACTTTAACCTTGGCCATAACTCTTGATTGGTTAGAGCTATACCTTTCAAATTTTACATGTGTATTCCTTGTGACAAAACCTTTCTTTTGGTACCAACATATTTGACGGTCAATGATCTTTTACCACACTTTAACCTTGACCATAACTTTTATATGGTTGGTGCTAGAGCTTTCATACTTCACATGTGTATTTCTTGTGCTAAGATCTTTCCATGGGTACACATATGTTTGACCAGTTTGACCCGCTTTAACCTTTGCGATAAGTTTTAAATGTTGGATCTACATGTAGGGCTTTCATATTAAACATGTGTATTCCTTGTGACAAAATCTTCCCTTGGGTACCAACAATTTTGACCCTTTGACCTTGACGAAATGACGTTTGGCTCACTTTTGATAAACTTTAATCTTGGCCATAAATTTTGAAGGGTTGGTACCGGGGCTTTCATATTTCACAGGTGTATTCCTTATATTATGACAAGTCCTTCCCTGGGGAAGCAATAACTTTTGCCCTTTGACCTTGGATTTCAGCTACTTTTGAAAAACTCTAACCTTAACTGGCAATAACTTTTGAACAGTTGGTGCTAGAGCTTTCATACTTTACACGTGTTTCCTTGTGACAAGACTTTCCCTTGGGTACCATCAATTTTGATTCGTATACCTTGACCTTGGGAGTTTGACTTCCATTTGAGAAACTTTAACCTTCGTCATGAGCTGCTATACGGGGGAATCAGTGTTTCCAAATACACATTGTATCCATTTGATATGGAAGTTTTTTTAATCAATAAAATACAAATAATGAATCGTGTGTTATGTTTTTTTTAGTAGATTTTCTCATAAAACATTTAGAATAACAAGATATTTTTTCTGTGTTTCTTTTTACAACGTCTTGATTTGTCATCAAGATTGTGAGATATGAAGTAATACTTACACATGTATATAAAAAAAAATCAGTGTTATTTAACTATTAACTTGTACACGTACAACTTTAACTTTGAACTATGAGAGAACCTATATAGGCAGTGCCTACTGTCCAACCCTTTTAATTCATAATAACAGAATAAAATATTGCTTAAATTAAACATGGAAATGAATTACAGACACATCAGTGTTTAATCACTACCATTTTCGGGAAAAAAAGTACTTATATAATGTTTATTTTACATTATACCTCATACATTCTTTCATCTTGTCTACAAGTACTCGTACAAAAGTATATAACGTGTACATTTGCACAAACCCGTAAATTTATTATGAATATAACACCACAAAAATAATCAATATTACGTTTTAGTAGGTATATCAAAATGAATGAAAAGGACATATTTATTACCAATCAAAACAAAAGGAAATTACAAATCTAAATTTTCATAAAACTATCATAATACAGTTATCCATGCCCGAATTATAAATTCCAAAATATAAAAAAAAAAAACGTATTCAATGGTATCTTTCCCTTTTGTAGAAAAAAACCTATTTGATGACTTGTAGGTAACGCTTTTGTAGAAAAACATATTTGATAAACTGTATATGAAGTTTTTGTAAAAACAAAAAAAACAAAAACAAAAAAAAAAGAAAAAAAAAACAGACAAACAAAACAAAACAAAACTACTTTGATGACCATTTGAAGACAATGTGATTGTTATTAAGAAGTCATTGTAATTTACAACAGTTGTCCCATGGCCAATGAGCTTTATATATTGTGAAACGAAAAGAATTTCCACCCTTCATAGAAGGAAACTGAAGAAAATAAAAAATGCCCGTGAAAAAAAGTCCAATTAAACAAACATCAATTCTGACTTTACAACCCAGATAGCATGACTATGTTGGGCCAACGTTGGCAAGTGGTTGGGTTGTAGGCAGATGGTTGGCGTTGGGTGTACAACGTTGGGCCATTAATGGCCCAACGTTAGACTTATTGAGTTAGAAATTTTATAATATTGAGTTTGGTGTATAACAATGATACAATGTTGGCCAAACATAGGTAAACCGATGTTAACCGAAGGTAAAAATGACATCAAGAATTCTACGTTGGCCCAATGTTGGCCCAACATGAAATAATTAATTTAAAACCTAGTCAGAATGAAGTTGGGTTTTCTACGTTGGGTTTACGTTGGCCCAACGTAGATCAACCAACACAATACCAGTTGGAATACTGTTGGGAAATTTAAATAGGTCCAATGTTGGCCCAACATAGATTAACCAACATATTTTAAGGACGTTGGGGGTTCAAAGTTGGCCCATTGTTGGCCTAACGTTTGTAATGCAACTGATAATTTAATCTGGTAACAGTATGTTGGCCCAACGTTGGCTCAATGTAAGCTTGACTGTCTGTTTAAGTTTTCTTTTAGTTAGTGTGAGTACGTTGGTGCAACGTTTGCCCAAACGAAAGGACGATATGCATGAGTTGGGAGCGTTACGTTGGCCCAATGCTGGCCCATTGTTTGTTTTACCCTAGGCCTAATTGAAAAGAGTACCACAACCAAGGGATTCTTACGTTGGCCCAACGTTGGTCCAACATCAACTAATTCCGTTATGTATATATGTATATATCAACCAATATAAAATCAGTCAAAATTCCTAGGGTATTCTACGTTAGCCTAATGTTGGCCCAACGTAAAATCTTTAAGACTATTCAAATGTGAGTTCTATACAGGCCCAATGTTGGCCCAACAAAAATCATAAGATATATTGATAATGACTGGAAGGAAACATGCAAAACGTGTGTTTGCAATCACTTCTCTAAGAGATTTTTAAATTAATACTGGCTATGGACTAACATATTAACTTGTCAAATAATTATTTGACATTTGAATGATAAGAAACAATTCTTATTGATAATTAAATTTAATACATTTAGAAAATTATGGTGTGTGTTTTCTTCACAAATGAAAAAGCATGTTAATTATATTTCTCAACCAAACAATCTGAATGCAAAATGTAAAGTAAAGTAAATTAAAAAAAATATAAATATAATATGTTGATTTTTATCCTGTACCCTCGTCTGTGTGTGTCAATAATCTGGGCATCAAGTTAAAGATAAGAGAACACTTTCAGCAGAATGCAATTAGGCAATGAGATAAACAGCGGGAGACTGGTCAGTTTGTGGAGAAAAGCGTGATATTTGATACAGGAATTAGGATGGTCAAATTAAAGACAAAGACCCTCCATCGCTGCTTCGATCACAGCATTTTCCCGCCTGTTAGATCGAGACAAAGAACTTTGAAAAGTAGAAGCTTGTTGGCCATTTTTTTGTGGAATTTTACCAATTCAACAATCATGTAAGTATTAATTTATGTATTGTTTGTTTATTTATGATTCTTCTTAACAAACTTGATGATTTTTCTGTCTTACAATTTGTTCAGAAAGTTTGAAATTCACTTTTTATTTCTGATAGTTCAAATTTTTGTTAGTGTAACGTAAAGCATTAAATAATTGAAATACTGTTACTTTAAAATGTGAAAATTAGCGACATCAATCAACCAGACTTGTATGAGATTTAATTATTAGGACCCTACACTCTAAACCACATAAATTTATACCGGGTAGTAGATATGTTTTTGCAAAGCGCAGATTAATTTGTATTATGCAAGTAGTTGTAGAGTGTTTCGGCTAAGTAGCTTCATCAGGAGTCACAGACACATAATACGATGTTTATTTTAAGTGAGTCCTGATTATCTCGTCGCCTATGTTCTTGTGTTTGCTGTAAGTGATGATTGGTTGAGAATTAAATAAAGTTTTGCATTCTGGATTTCTAAGATTGATATTCCAATATTTCAGAATTCGTTTTTTCAGTCCTTTAATGCAAGGGTTAAATTTAGTAACCAAGACAGTAGGGTTACGTAATAGCTGTTCTTTAGTGCGTTTGATCGGTTTGTGTTGATCGTTTCTTTGATGGTACGATCAATTTCTGAGATAGAGTAACCTCGCTTTGATAAGTGCGTCCTGAAGTCATATAAGTGTTGCATGATGTAATATTGTAGGGTCAGTAGTATTTTTTGCATGTCTAATGCATTCTCCTTTAATGAATCCCTTAAAAACAGCTGGGCTATGAGCGCTCTGTCGTCCTTCATAAATTTTGCTTCTTTATGAATTTGCGAGTTTTTTAATTGAATGTTGAATAATTTGCATTGTTTAATTTCAATATGTTATAAAAATTGAAGTGTTATAAATAGTTTTGAAGTAACAGGTTCTGACTGAACTTTTCTAAAAAGCTGACGAGTGACATACCTTAAAATATCTTAACTAGACAGCATAAAATATCGTTAAGTTGTTATAAATTACCATTTGAACTTAGATATGGAACAGTTTAGTGTTAAAGTTGGGTAGTCTATCTAGACTTTGGGAATATAAAAATTTTTATTTCAATTTCTCTTAATGTACTAAATGAAAACAAAATAAATTTTGGGTAAATTATTGTAGAATTAAATTGATATAAAAATGAATCAAAAAAGGTAACAAATTTAAAAAAGATCTTTTCGTTGCAGGTAAAATTTATTTTTGTGGATGCCATTGCATATCCATATCCTTAAAAAGTCATCTTTAAATTAATTTAGATATTGTTGGGTTTTTGAAAATTATTTTGCTGACTATTCCCTTTCACTATTAAAATGAATGAGTACCCAAGGGGAAAGGGCACGTCATACTGGTCAATTAGAAGACGTGTTCGTAGAACATTAGCTCAAAATGTCTTAGAAAGTGAAGATGAAGAAACATTTGAACAAAATAGTTGTTCATTGCAGATAGGCCCTGCAGTTTCAGCTGATAGTAATATTGACGAACCATGTAGTTCTGAAGTAGAGCAAATAATCTCAGATGAAGAATCAGTCTTAAGTAGAAGGTCTACAGACAATGAAGAAAGTGATATTTGTCATGCACAAGCAGAAAATAGCAATGAGTTTGAGATGCACTGTGGATTGAGACATGTATGGAGTGACTCTTCTGACTCAAATGCTGATAGAGAGAGTGATAATGAGTCAGATGAGGCTTTGAAAAATTATTTACGAGATTGGGCTGTTAAACATCAGATTCCAAATGTTTCTTTGTCTGATCTTTTAAAAATTTTACGCCATTTCCATCCTGATTTGCCAAAAGATCCTCGAACATTACTTAAAACGAAAATGAATTATACCATTCAAACTAAATGTGGGGGAGAGTACTATTACTTTGGCATTGCGTCATCCCTTTGCCATGTACTTAACCAAAGTACAAATGTGATACCAGATCAATTTTCACTGAAACTACAAATAAATATTGATGGTTTACCTCTCTTCAAGAGCACCTCTGACCAATTTTGGCCAATACTTGGACAAATTCAAAACATCGAAGGCAACAATAAAATTTTCATTATTTGTCTATTCTATGGAACCAAAAAACCTAATAATCTTGAAGAATATTTATATGACTTTATAACTGAATATATGGAAATTGAAAGAAATGGAATTGAATTCTCAGGAAAACAGTTAAATGTTACGATCGATTCAATCATATGTGATGCACCAGCCAGGGCATTCATTAAAAATGTGAAGTCTTATTCTGGTTATCACGGTTGTGAAAAATGTACTCAACGCGGCAGGTGGATGGGTAAGATGACATTTCCTGAGATAAACGCTCCTTTAAGAACAGATCAATCCTTTTCTCAACAATATGACGATGACCATCATTTAGGTGATTCCCCTCTCTCCATAACAAGTATACGCATGGTTACACAAATCCCCTTGGATTATATGCATTTGGTTTGTCTTGGAGTCATGAAACGCCTCCTTTTACTGTGGATTAAAGGTCCATTGCATTGTAGACTAGGATCGCATGAAGTGCAGCAAATATCTGAGTCTTTAGTGGCACTTAAGCATTGCATACCATCTGAATTCGCAAGAAAGCCTCGGCCATTAGCAGAAATAGAAAGATGGAAGGCAACAGAGTTCCGACAGTTTTTGCTATACACTGGGGTTGTAGCTTTATATGATGCTGTTCATCCAAACATTTATCATAATTTTCTTCTTTTTAGTGTGGGGATACGTATTCTACTTAATGAGAGGCTATCAAATGAATACAATCAATATGCACACGATCTCCTACGAACTTTTGTCACACATTTTTATCAGGTTTATGGCGATGAAATGGCTGTTTACAATGTCCATTGTTTGGTTCATCTTGCTGATGAAGCCCGAACTTTTGGTAGTTTAGACAACATTTCTGCATTTCCATTTGAAAACTTTCTTTCGAAGTTAAAAAAAATGGTGAGGAAGCCAACTTTTCCTTTGGCACAAATTATTCGCAGATTGTCAGAACAAACGGATTTGCAAAAGGAACAAAAAACTTATCCACATTTAAGTAAACCCCATAGCAGTGGACCTGTTCATGAAAGACTTGTGCATGGTTGTCAGTATCAGAAAGTAGAGACAGTGAGATATGTATTTAAAACAAATTTCAAAGATAGCTGTGTACGAATCGATGGAAAAATATGCCTAATTAAAAACATTATTTTGCATGAAGGTAAAATTTTTCTTGTTCATCAGGTCTTTGGAACATCAGAAAACGCATTCGTATGTCCGTTAGAATCCAAATTACTGGGAATTTTAAAAGTTTCGAATTTAGGAAACACTTTTCATTTTTCCGAATTGAATGACGTAGAATCCAAATGTGTCATTCTGCCATTCAAGAACAAATATATTGCGATTTCATTTACAGATGCTGATTGGTAGGTTAAAAAACACCTTACAATTGGAGTGAATAGTCAGCAAAAATAATAGTTTTATGGTTTTGGGTTTTGTTTTGTTTTTTTTTTTTTTGGTATCTTGTTTTTGTTTTTTGTTTTAAAACTTAATTTAAATCAAATCATTAATAAGGTCATTGACAACTAATGGATATGCAGTGGTGGAATTTACAGAAGAAAAGGAAGTTGATGTGGTTCCTATGAGGTGGTTAGCTGAAAATGAAACTATGTGCCAGTGGCCAACCTTTAGAATGACAGCCAAAATAAGAAAGGCAGTGAAGGCAAATATTGCCCCGAATGCAGAATTTAGACCTCTTCCAGTCAGGGTACTGGCAAAAACAAGTAAGTCTATCAGCAATCAAAATATAATTATATAGTAAACTTGAGTATATATATTCAGTACATATTACTGTATAATCAACATTGTATTAGAGATTTTGGTCTAGTGAATACATGTATATATCTTTATGCAGCGGAGTACAACGATGCACGGAAAAAACTGTCAAAAGCAACATATACATCAGACTTGCAAACTGATGCTGAAGAGAACGAGGATATTGGTTCCAGGAAGACCAAAAAGTTTGTATTATATCAACTTAGTCATGTTTTGTATTACCATTCAAAGTTATGTTAAGATTATTCTAACAATACATTGGTATTGTGTTCCTAGACCAAGCCGTTTTGAGTCTTCAGATTCAGAAGAAGTTGAGTGTGATAAACAACAAGATGAGGAACACCACCGACAACAGATTAGAAAATCTCCTCGAAAGATTCAAAGGAAAATTGCCCCACCAAATCTGCCAAGCCTTCCAGCTCCCCCATGTCAGCCCTCGTCTTCAAAACCAACAAAAACTAAAGCACCAACCAATTGTACAGCATCGTTATTTGATAAAGGCCCCTCCACTTCAGGTATGTATTTAAAATGATTCAGTGCCAATTTATTTTTTTTAAAATGTTATCTCACATAAATATTGCAAACTTATTTATTGTCTGTTTTAAACTCTAACCTTGTTTTTAGCATCAGAAAAGAAAATTGTAAACTGCTTGGAAAAAATCATGACCAACGTTGAGGAATTGAAAGTACAGATGCACCTAAACACGCAGCTGTTACAGGCAACAATCTCAAAGGTTGATGGACTTGGAGGCCTCCCAATATCCGGTGGAAATGAGCTTGACACGGAATTAGACGTGTGCTTTCCTCTTAAATCACAAGAAGATATCGATAAGCTAGAAGACACACTGCAGGATAAGGACAAATGTAAAACTTTGGTAGGTTTAAATGTCTCTCTCTCTCTCTCTATATATATATATATAATTGCTACATGTACATGAGGTGCCATTTATTATATGCATTCATTATGCACACATCTTAAATTATACAGGTGAAATCGTTATCAACAATTGGAGGGGAAAATGCCAAAACAACAATCAGGAGACTCCTGTCTCACATGATATCAAACCCACTGGCGATTAAGATAAACTGGATGGGAAAGGGAGGGAAAATTCCTTTCTCTTCCTTAAAATTAAAGGAAATATTAAAAGGTATGTATTGAGAGAGAGAGAGAGAGAGAGAGGTCTTCCATGGACATTCTTTGAGAAATAAATACATTATTCTTATTTATTTATTTATTTATTTAGAAACAGTAAGGAAGAATCGCTTGTGCTCCAACACCACTGACACAGAGATATTCACTATAGCTAAAGACTGGTTCCGTTTTGCGAGCGACAGGGACGGCGGGCGAAAGAAAAGGGCCGAAAAAAGGAGGCAGCAGATAGCCAACCAAAACACTCAAGATGATCAAACAGAAAGTGAACCTGAGCATGCTTAGATGTGTGTCGCTAAAATGAATTTGGTTCCTAACCACTAAAAGAATATGAACATTTTCCATTCTTTAATTCTGTTTTTTTAGGCATTTATCTTTTAAAAAATTTGGCGCAAATTTTAAAATGTACCATTTCACCAAAAAAAAGAGAACTAAGTACAATAAAAAATAAAAGAGATTTTTTTTTCAATTAATGTTTTATTACTTATCTTTTAAACACCTATTTTTCATGATAAAGTAAAATTGTAACAGTAAATAGTGAATTATTGTTTGACCAAAGGGGAAATATATGGGTCAACGTTTAACGTACATGTCCATTGTTTGCCAACATTGAGCCGATGGGTTCTACACGTTGGACCTATGTAGGACCTTCAGCTGGGCCTACGTAGAACTGATGAGCAAAATAACGTTGGGCCAATTTAACGTCTTTTACCAACATTGGCCCGACGTAATCTAGCATTGTTGGGCCAATGCAGGCCCTACACGTTGGGCCTACGTAGAACCGATGAGCAAAATAACGTTGGGCCAACATTGTTTACAAACGTTGGTACGACGTAATCTAGCATTGTTGGGCCAATGCAGGCCCAACATGTTGGGCCAGTGTAGGCCCTACACGTTGGGCCTACGCAGAACCGATGAGCAAAATAACGTTGGGCCAACATTGTTTGCCAACGTTGGCCCGACGTAACGAGCATTGTTGGGCCTATGTTGGCCCAACATAGTCATGCTATCTGGGAATGATTTACTAATCGTCTAAAATGATAAAGATTCAATTTAAATGTGTCGAAAAAAATTTCAAAAACATTTCTATCACAGACTAAGCAAGTCTTTTGTCACAATATTGTGTGACACTGTACAAAAATTATCTTTCTTTTTTTTTTTTGTAATTGTACGTCGAATCCAACTCATTTGAGAATTCGTTAAATTGGTTATGCCTTCAGAGCACGGATTTCTCTCTCCAGAACTGTGGTGACTCGGATAGCCTCTTCAGCCTTTTCTCCCCCGATGTTTTTCAGAGCAACAAGAGCTGCTTCTCTAACATTGGAGATAATATCATTTCTCCTACAATCAAATTCAAACTAGAGGGTGACAAGAGAGCCTCCGCTGACATGCAACATTTAATTAAGTGAAATTCTAAGAGTGTGAAAATAATAATGGATGGAAATGGTACAAAAAGAAAAAAAAACGAAGGAGTAAGGGTGAATTGGAAATTTTAACAGTCAAAGAGAAACATGAAGTTAATCCGTAATTCATCGTACTCAAGAGACATATCTGCTGACTATCTACAAGCAAAGAAAAAATTAAGTCTGGAAAACGGTTAACTATTTGAAATTTTCAAAGTCTAAGGGTCATAACTTTAGTTAAAATGGGCCAATCGCAACAATACTCAAAAACTCGATCTGCAAATTATCAGTATCAAAAGAAATAAAAAGAAATATCAACTCGTTATTCTCAATCATAGAAAAAGTCCGGAAAACGTTGAATTAATAGAAATTTTCAAAGTCTAAGGAACGTAATTTTCGTTAAAACAGGTCAACATCCCAAAAATCAAACTTGTTATCTACAAGTATAGCAAAAAAAAAAAGGGGGGGCGGAAAAGTAACTATGACGGAATGACAATGAAAGAATGACGGACGGAAAGGGATAACACTATATTCCCCGGCCATTTCATGGCACGAGCATTACAAAATGTTCTTAAATCATAGATTTTTTTTAAAATTCATATCTTACTAATATGTAACCGAGCGTTATAATATTATCTATTTAGAATGACCTATTGTTTACTATGTTATCATCAATTAACTGAGTCTTTATTGTTGCTTTTTAAAAATACAAAAACGAAGTAGTGCAATTTTCTGTAATTTACACAACAGAGGACAGAGAGATGTTTAAAATTTCAGGAAATTTAAATACTATACAAGGCCAAATTTTCATCAAATGCATACTTAAAAGACAAATATAATCAATATTTGTATTTAAAAATCTTTGCAAGATTAATTATTCAATTATTAAATGCAGTTAAAAAGTCACTACAATTTATGCTGGTTGATTTTTTGACTAATTCCGTATTTTAATATTATTTTAAGATTTAATATTCCAACTGGAACTATAAGGAATATGTTCTGGATAAGATTATATGCAACATCAAATACTGCCCAAGATTTTCTAGAAATCATATCATATTCTTCTTATTAAAATGCAGCAAAAATTGAAAGCAAAGTGAAAAGAAGATGCATTGTATAAAAACTTTACCACAGATTGACCAGTGCTTCCACAGCCTGTGTTGCCTTGACATGCCCCAGGGCCAGGCACGCTGCCTCCCTCACCACCCGGTCTTTAGATTTCAGACACTTTTTCAGGTTGACAATGGTTTTGATATCATTGGACCCTGTCCTTGCCAGAGAGATAATGGCTACAGCTTGTATGTTGACATCATTGTCTGTTAGCAGGTCCAGTAAAGCTTCTATCACTGTTGCACTTTTGTACTTGCCTTTGGTAAAAAAAAAAGTTCAATTCATGTGTTTATTTAACTATATGTGACTTTTGCATTATGAAAGAATTTTTTCACAAAATTTACCTTATCTCCGTATGAGTGAAAAATTCTCGAGAGGGACATTAAACACAAACAAACAAAGACAAAATTTACCTAAATTTTCAATGGCCTGGACCCTGACAGAGGAATCCATACTGAATACTTCCCTCATTGCATAGCTCTCTCTGGCTTGTTCCTGGATTCTGAACCACAGCGGATGAACAACATCGTCAAGAGTGCAAAACGCTATACAACAAAATTATTATTTTTACCTTTACAAAGGAGTCTTTGAGAGGATATATATAATTTCAACAGTGGATATGTTCTAGATTTTTTGAATTCCTAAAAGTAATAAACAGTGTCCATTTTAAATAATTCATTGGCTTCTAATTTTTTATCCGTATGCACTTATGACTTAAGAAGAATTCATTATCGCAAACTCTTCCAACCTACCTAGATAGTTTTCCCTATTCAACATCATGTCACCTGTTTCTATCAGCATCTCTCGTCGGAGAATGGATAGGAGCCATTCCGTGTCTTTTTCCCCAAATGTTTCCTCAAAATCCTCCTTGAAATCTTTCAGGAGCTGATTCCTGAATCTTGTATGAAACAGTGACAGAAAATCGATCAAATACAATGAAAACAAATTCAAAGTATGACAATATTTAATTCTTTTAACACTACATATCTATGACATGCTGTTTTAGTATTTATTGATAAAGTATTTCTTGTATTAAAAGGGTATCCCTTTTCTTAAAGATATCCTTCATTCTAGGGATATTCTTCATGCAAAAAAGGATTATCTCTTTTGGTCCAAGAGGTAAAATGGACAGAAAAACATCTTTTTTCACATGATATATATCTTCCTGCGTGTGAGATATGTTTATTTTTTCTAGAAAAAGATTTATATTTTTTTTTACAAAAAAAAATTACATACTTTCTTAAAACCACAAAATTGCCCATAAATGAGACCTCTTTCTCTCTTTAAAACATAAAATTCTTCATAAACTGAAACCCTTTTGTTGCAAGAGAGATCTTACAAGAATTCTCTATCGCAAAAAGTGATATTTCTTTTGACGAACTCACTTAAATTCATGTATCCGCCATTTTAAAGAGAAAACAAAAGGTAATGACATCAGTATTGCAAAAGGTAATCTAATTATGATATATTGCTGAACATAAACAAAACAGTCACTTACTTGAAATGGACTGAATTACAAAAAATGACTGTTAAATCATATATGTATATCTTACACAACACAATTGGTTTCAAACAGTCTAACGTATGACTAGAATTGATCGTATAATTTTGGAATTATGAAGCATGTGGTGAATTCTTCAAATACCAATCTTAGTGTGTGTATCAAAAACTGCACCTTATAATAAACCATAAAACAAGAATATAATTCGATTTTAAATGTTTAAGTAACATATGAAAATTGATTATTTTAAACAACAATAAATTCTCACTCATAGGAAGGTATTTAGGAATTCGAGTATTTCAAGCATAAATATCGCTGTTTATAAAAAATTTCATACGGAATGCGTATATTCATCTATGTTAAGTAATACCAAACAACACAAGCATTTATCAACACCGACATTTATATTGTCAAGCTTTTCTAAATTTCAAGCACAAGTCTCAGTACATCACGCGAGAACTGTCTTCACAGCTGAGGATAACGACTGGAAAATATGAAGTTGTATTTTACCTTGTGTTACCGCATTAAGGACTAGGTTGAAAATGAAAAATAAAAAAATCCATCTTATTTGAAGGAAATTTGCCTGACGACATTCGTACTAAAAATCATTTTTTGCACCAAATGATTTGTACGGAGATCCGATGCCCCCCCCCCCCCAAAAAAAAGGTAGAGGTTATTATTGCTGTTAGTGACTGTTCCTTCCCCAAGCGCCTGGCATTATAAGTGAAAGTCTTTCCGATGAGACCTTAAAAACCGATGTCCCGTGTCGCGTTGGCACGATAAATAACCCTCACTGCTTAATGGCCCTGAGTGTCGAGTATAGGTCTAAGTTTGAAGCCCTTCACCGGTATATGGTGACGTCTCTATATGAGTGAAAAATTCTCAAAAGGGACGTAAAACAACATACAATCAATCAATCTTTGGCTAAAAATGCAGCATTTGAAATCTGATGGGTATAATAAAACATATACTCTTCAGAAAAAGAAACTCATATTAGAATTTTAGTGACTCATTAAGACATTATGGATTCTTAGTAGAATGATATATTGATAACAAAGAAATGAGGTAAACAATGGGTCTATAATCAAAATGTCATAAATGTTCAAGACTTTTTCAATCATAGAGTTCAAGGTCATTTCAGATCACTATCTTGTATGCCCACCACAGACACCAATGATAGCCTAGAACTTCATCCCAATGGACGCAAGTGAGAATATATGTTTGAAACTGTATAGGAATGCTAACCAACTCTAAATGTAGAGCTTGTGTCAGCTGTTGGAGAGTCTGAAGATGCGGTTGTCTTTTAGGGATATGCTTATCCATTTTGTGCAATGCATGATCAATTGGGTATAAATTTGGCTGTTTAATTGATCAAGGCAGAACAAGATACTGTGGTCTTGCACGGATGCACTTGTTAAACGAGTTGTATGAAGCTGTGTATTGTCAGAATGAATCCAGGATGCTGCATTATTAGAGAGACATAAGCAGGTAGGACATCTTAGGAGTATCTTTGTGTTGTCAAAGTCCTTCGTATTAAACCAAATCAGTCCTGCTGGTATACAATAACGTTGTCCACATCATTTCACTACCACCACCAACTCTATCAACTTCCCGAACACAGTTTTCTGCAAAAACGATCGTTACGAAGATTATACAATCTGGCTCTTCCATCAGGATTTGCGATAGAGTTTTGGACTTGAAGTTAAACCAAACTGTTCAGCGGTGTTGTTGTGGCCATATTCTGTTGATCTGACACATTTGAAGTCGATATTTGACTGTTGTTGGGTCAGACCAATAGCAGGAATAAGTACCCAAGCTCTAATTCCAGCAAACGGTCTTGTCTGTGCAGTTCAGGGATAGCTAATACTGTAGACGACGTCATTGTGGAACGTTAATGAAGATTACGCAAACCAATGAAGCGATCCTGTGATGCTGATATCACGCATGATCTGCCATATTTTGGCGATCATTTGTAATAACATGCTGTTGGTATCTGTTTTGTAGGTGATATACATGTATGGTGCTTTGTGCAACATTAAAACCTCTTGCAACAGTAGATTGTGGTGCACCTGCTTCCAGTCGCCAATTTACTTTTTGCCATGTGCGTCATTTAAATTCAGCATTTTAAAATAGCGTCAATTTTTAAAAATACCAGAAACAAAAAATCGAGAACCCATGCGTTTGATAGACTTTTTCTGAATGATATGGATCATAAACCAACAAAAGAAAAGTTTTAAAAAGGCCAGATTATAGCATTTTGCAAAATTAGGTCTTTTTGTCTGTGACTTTCGTAGAATGGCTGTCAAGTTCGCAAGAGCGTTTAAAAGAAATCGTATGACAAAAACTATTTTATATTATTCAGCGTCTTATTCCTATTATCCTATTATGCGTTTTTTTTTTTTTTTTTTGAAGAGTATACTAGAAGCAAAGCATGAATCTCTGATCAATATAGGGCATAGAAGTATCTGAAAAAAAAAACTGCTCCAAAAACTTTGACCTTGGACGCCAATGGCGACGCCGAGGGTTTAATAATACATGGGCTCCCCCAACTTCATTGAGGTGAGCTAAAAATGGATAACAGATATTCCTATTAACATTTAGACAGATGGATGTACAGAAAATACATCCATAGTACGACTCTGACACTCACAAACTTCGAAGTTTATATACAAGTATTTTGACCAGATATGAAGTCATTTTTTCAATTTACATTTCTTTTTTTTTTCCTTTTTTTTTTCTTTTTCTTTTTTTTTTTTTTTTGATAAAATAAGTACATGTACATTTAATAAGATGAAACAACATTTTGATTATTTTTAAAGAAGGTGGGCGAACAAGGCAAGCGCAATGCCTATAGTGCGACAAACATGAAAGTGAAAAATAAAATCTCAATTATAACAAAATTTTCTGTGATATTTCATCTAAAATTAAAAAATACTTTACGTAAAATCTCCACAATTTGCAAAAATCTCACAAAAATTGAAATTATTTGCCTAATAAATAGCATACACACACACTAAAGAGGGCAAAAAGGATCATTTTCTCATACTATAACACATTTTTTCAATATCAGTGGGTCTTCGCTCCATATTTTTGACAGTTTACCCTCAAATTTGCGTAAAAATATACATTTTTGGTTTACAAAAACATGGAGCAAAGACCCACTTTACCTTAAAAATACACTTTTATGACACATTTGCATCTTTCCGAGAAATACTTGAAGTCCGTTTAGCCAAGGGTCACATCACAAACATGATTTAAATGCCATTATTCATCAGGAGCTGTGTAGCCTAGTGGTTAGCGTGTTAGTCTCAAAGAAAAATGATGCTCAGGATTTTAATTGCTAGGGTTCAAACCCCACGAATACCACATTATTTTTTTAATAGCAGAATAAATTTTGCCAAGAAAATTTCCTCAGAAAAGTTCTGTTTGTTATAATTTCATGAATTTCAATAATGAGAACTTTTATTACTCTAAATACTAAATTCATAAATTGATTATGATTTTTATATATCTGAAGCTATAGGCATTCTGTGCGCCTTGGTCACCCATCTCCTTTCATCCTTTTACAAAAAGTTTTCTATAAAATTACCTTTTGTGTTATTCCAAATGGTTTCAATGCATTTTTTTTGGTTAAAAGACCATGTGCATATTATTACTTTTATTGAAAATGGTTCATAATTTTTTATCAAACAGTGCTTCAATATGATACCTTAATTTAAATCATCTAATTTTTAATTCATGAAATATATTAAGAGGTCATTACACTTTGAATACCTTAATTAAATGTGCACAAGAGTACAACATACTTAAAACATTTACTAAAATGTAAGTTTAAGATTTCACACAAAAAGCTTAAGGGCTATGGAGAACAAATCTTCATATGTTTGATGTTTGAAAAATTCATACACTGTATTTATTTTGAAAACTTTACTAATTTTAATTTGCCAAAATACCTGGGACAAAAATTGCTTTATCTTACTCACTATATGTCAATCCAAATAATTTGCTTTCAGAATAAACAGTAAAACACTTTGCCATAAGCATCAAGATAATTTATGTAAAAAAAATAATTGAGTTGGATTTGATTTTGTCTGTCTCTTTTCTTTTAACTGGATGACAAATGAGTAAAATTTTATGATTAAGAATATTTCATATCTCTTTAAAGGTACATACTTTTCCCAATCGATAATTGTTTCTTTTCCAAAACATTCATTCCAGTAAGTACTGGCGTCTTCCAGATAAAGTCTGGACATCTTTGTTTTTGACTGAAAACTCTTATTCAAGTTAGTTAAAGTTTTCTGTCTTTTTAGAGATTTCCTCAAGTCTGAAATAAAAAAAAGAAAACTTAATGTTTATTTACAGATTCAATCCTCCACCATGAAAATTAATAGTTTTTGTGTATTTGCTCATTGTGAAATAGTCCTCAAATCTATTAATTTCTCTGGCTTTATTCAATGCAGTGTCTGACACAAGTACCGTCTGCTTCGGTATTTAAAAAAAAACACTTATTTACTGTCTATTCAGAAAATAGTCAGTTTATTGTCCCTCTTGAAAGCAACTATTTCTCTCAGCTGCACCTCAGGAAATAGTTGCTAGCTGTCTTGGGGGACAATAAAATGGCTAATGTTCTCATAGCCAGTAAATAGGTGATTATACACTCTTGTGATTCATCTTTGCATAAGCTCAATAACCTACTTGTACTTTAATGTCAAAAAATAGGGAAAAACTCCAGCACCTTTAGTTACTTGTAAAATGCCCCAGATCTTTAAAAAATTTCCTTGCTTCTGGGCATGTACACATCGTTCTTCAAGAAGTACATGTAGGTATATATCAGCGCTGATTTTGGTCCCCAGATTTTATGGTGATGGCAGAAATGTTATGATTTGAATATATTTTTCATAATGATCTAAGTTATAACAGGGAGAATGGAAAACATTCTTCCAATGAAATGTGTAAATCATTTGACTTTTATATCACAAATCTGAGAGACATGTTATTTGATAAGATTAAAAGATCCAAATTGAATTGCAAAGAAAAGATTACTTATTTTCATTACTTGAGATTTTCAAACAGAAACCTACTGGTTAAAGCATGCCAACATACTTTCTTAAAATGCTAAAATTTTTCACTTTATTTTTATCTAAAAATGTTGGAATTTGGGTTAATTCTTATATGTAGGCCATCAACTCCTGTACATTACAAGATATTGATTTATTTAACACTTGCATTTGCTATTAAAGAATTTATAGATATACTTTAACAACTTCGACATTACCTTAGTATAAGAACCAAAAACAAAGCTCTATCATACCTTGTTCCTTCATTGTTCATGATCAGAATCATCTTGAATGTCCTATCAATATTTCATTGGTGAAGGAAATAATGAACAACTAAGAATGTAGAACAACACTTCTATTGACTGACAATTATAGTTACACAGGTTGCAATTTCTCTTAAAATTTTTTTGGAAATATATTTTGACTTCACATCCTTATGGGTCAGTAACATTAAATTTAGATGCTACTACTGTAAGTTATAAATTAAAGTAAGGTAATAAATCCTCAATAATTTGTTTATTTCTGTTTGTATATTCAAAAAAATATATATATCTGAAAAGTAATTTATTCTCAGTTATAAATGTTTATCTGAGATGATATGATCTGACACTTTTCATCATGTCATATTTTATCTTAAAGTGCTATAATGGGCCTCATGTCAGGGTGAAAAGTTTCTATTATTATGTAGGATATACCATCTTGAATTACTTTCCACACTGAAATACATTTCTAAGATTTAAACAATAAAATATCTTTCTTTCTTTGTTAATGCAGGGATAATAGTTGCAACATAATGCAGAAAAAATACACAACTTGTGTAAGTGGGTCAGATAAATGATTGCAACCATTGTAACCATTTCCATCCCTAATGCATTTAAAAAAAGACATTTTCTTGCATGTTTATAAAATATTCATAAAAAGTGGAGAGTTTATGTTGGAAAAACTTGTGTCCAATCTGATAGATTATGATTCAATAAGATATTTAAGGAATGAATTTGACAGCTACCCAATATATACAGTATGAAGTAGGTTGGGGCAGTTTACGCTTTATAAACCGCGAAGCAGTTTATAAAGAAGCGTAAACTGTTCCAACCCACTTTATACCATATAAATTGGGTAGCTATCAAATTCATTCCTTATAATTTAATTTTCATTCATTTAGTGTAAGAAAAAAAGATGATTGCCTTTAAAAAATGACTTCAAATTGTACAAAATTTAAATGTAAGGTCAGGCGGATCGATACATTTTTGACACAAGTCATTTTGACGTAGGCAACCCAATTAATTTATATGATATAAAGAAATTTTTTTATCCAATCAAATGGCACGTTACAATCTGAATTAAATTATGTTTAAATCAAATCAAATATAAAGTGGTCAAAAAGCACATAAAATACTGAATTATTAATCTGTACATTTCACTGATGCACAAGAACCTTCTTGAAAAATCTTTCAAACAGAAAGCTTTAAGAAAAAGGTTCTAACAAGTTTATTGTTCATGGATTGCTAAAGACAACTAGTTTTCATATTTTAGAAATAAAGGCAAAAATATTGACAGTGGATATTAACTAATATAATTTACATAATTTTAATATCGCTTATTTTCATCCAGCTAGAATACTTGACAACTAAGAGCAAACCAAACCAGTTGGTCGATGAAAATAAAAAGAATGTGCAACTTCCTAAATTATTTCTTAAGTTACAAAGTGAGCTGTTCAAGTACAGATCGACTTTTTGTTTTCCTTGGAAAGGGTGAACACCTGAGATAGTTGTGCATACTGATTGAAAAGTGAAGTAACCCATAACACATGAATAAAGATAGTTAACTGTTAGTCAATTAAGTGTGGATATTAATTAGTATATATTTTGTATTTACCCTGTATTTTTACTGCTTCCTCATTTGTTTCTGAATGTGTGACAATGGGTAGATCTTTTTAAAATTAAACTTATCAAATATTTAAAAAAGAGAATTATTATAAATAAATGAATCTAGATCTTAGTGAATCCATAAATGCAGGAACTCACGATGAATGTGAAAAATATATATAATTACATATTACAAGTGAACTGAATAAAAAAATTCTAATAGAATAAATAATTCATGTGTAAAAAAAAAAAAAAAAAAAAAAAAAAAAAAATGTTATAACAGACCTTGTTTACTGCCATCTGCTTTCTCTGCCTCAAGCTCACTTTGAATCTCTTCACAGACTTTATCCACAACCTCTTTACTTTCACTTTCAAAGTTGTTACACAATGAAAACCATTCAAATCCAGCTAGTTGAAGTTTCCTGAATGGAAAAATTATTTTTTTGAATTTAATGGTTGAAAGATTAATTAAAGGGATACAGTTCTTAAATTACAAAAATAGTCCAATAGAGAAAAATAATCCACATACAAGTTTATTTTTCTTTGTCAATTTAGCCAAAGTTTTATAGAAAACTGAAAATTTTAAGACCTTAGAATTCAATCATGAAAAAAAAGAGAAATTCGGTAAAATGAAAAAAAAAAATCTTTGCAACCCCCTTTGCTGTAACATTACATGGTATCAAAGCAATAAGGGCAGGAGTCTAAAGGCAGTGATATTTAATAAATTACTTCCTAGGCAAGTACTTTTACAATAGGAAGAGGATTAATATAAATAGATGTCACATGACACAAATTTAAACATATGTAGTTCTCACTCAAGTTTCATCTGTTCAATGAAATGGTGTCAATGTGGACAAAACATTCATAAAAGTAAACAAGAGGCCCAAGGGCCTTAACGGTCACCTGAGTATAATACAACAATTTAGAGGAGTATAAAATGAACTGAAAGGTGAAGCTTTGTTGCCCAAAGCAAGAAAAATAGGGTGATCAGGATCAACAAAATTATAAGTCTAGTATTCATTACCAGTTCATAAATTAGATTCTAATCTGTTCCCCATTTATTGCTATCACCATACAGTATATCAACAAACTATCAGTGCTTCTGTAATATTTTTCATTCCTTGTTGAAATCTCTTACATTGGCCTCTCTTGCTCTTTAATGAACATTTAATAAGACAAGTTATTTTTGTCTCATTTTTATTTATCTATTACTTACAAGTCTACCTGAACATTAAAACTATGAAAGTACTTTTTGTATTATACAATAAAAATTCTTGCATAATTCTCTTATTCTATTAATCTTTCAAGTACATGTACATTATTTACAATGATTAATTATCAAAAGTAAATGGCAAAGGGGAATAACTCCTCTCGGTAGAATACAAATTAATAGAGCCCTGGTCAGGACCAGAACACTTGACCAAATGGTCCAGATGTTCAAAAATCTGGTAAAAATACCCTTCCTTATTAAAACTTTTACTCTGCATCCGATATGCCCAGGAGCAGAGAAGATTTTCAAAGAAATAATGCATTTTTACTACAGATATTATCAATAGAGCCCCTCCCCCCTCCCCACCGAGAAACACCAGAGCCTCTGACCCTGGGACCAGAAGTTTGCTCATCATAAGTAATCACTTTGTTTATCTGCTTAACACTAAGGAGCAGACAGGATTATTTAATAGAATTAATGCATTTTCACTTACACAAGCACATCTGACCCAGGGGTCATGCAATTCACTACTCTGGAAGAAGCACACTTGCTCATCAGAACTTTACACTTAGCTTCTTTGCTTTTTTTACCAGAAGCAGAAAAGAATATTTTCAAAGAAATTTTGCTTTTTCACTATATAATCAATAGACCCCCCCCCCTTTTCACCAGAACCCTTGACCCTGGGGCCATGAAATTCAAACTTTTGGAAGAGGCCTCCTTGCTTATCATAACAATGTATTTAGTTTGTTTAAATAATACCCAGGGGCAGAGAAGAAGATTTTCAAAGAAATAATAATAATAATAAATATATTGATAAATGTACATATCTGACAGAATACTTAAAATACAGGCATGGTACTAAAATGTATGTTTACTTCAACATAACATAAAGTTCTTTTAGTTCTTTTACATAAATAAAGTTTTAAAAATTGAGTTTTGCTGCACTAAAAATAAGTTTTCTTAGTCTGAGGACAATGTAACTGTATGAATAATGTACTCCAGCTACAAAAATGTCCCTATATATCTCTTACACCAGCAGCTGCTTGAGCTGGTGCACAAGTTTTAATTACAAAGTCAATTCTCACATAATAACTGAATACACCCAAAACTATGAAAATTTTCAAAACAAATCTTAACCCAATGTATATCAAACAATATCTGTATGCAAACTTATATTACTACAGATAGTGGTGATTAATCTTCAAGCAGATGGGAATCTTTCATTACTTTCAAAATTACTTCATGCCATCAGTATTTAATTATCTTCTCTTAATTTTTTTAGGTATTATTTTAATCTGAATGAAGGGGGGGGGGGGAACAAATGTTCCAAATTACAGAGAATTGAGTTTTTGGTTCCCAAGCCACAAAAAAGAGGTTCACAAAAAACCTTGACATGTGATCAGGTAAGCAGTATTGAAGCATTCAATCTCAGAACATCAGGTAGCATATGTACATATGTAGCTGGCTTGTCAATCAAATCAGTAGCTAATTGTTTCCAAGTATGATGACAAGCGATAACATATTGAATATTAAATCTTAGGTAGATTTAAGGGAGTAAACATAAAACTGGGGATTTAAAGAAATTAAAGGATTTAAAATAAATGATATGTTGATATTGGATCCATCAAAAGCAGCTCTTATCTAACCAAAGGCACAATAAATATACAGTCAAACCTTGTTATCTCAAACTCCATGGGACCGAGAAAAAACTTTGAGATATCCAAGGATTCAATATATTAAAGGTAAAATACTTAAGGAATATGTGGTTGGGACTTCCAAATCACTTCGGCATATCCATGGTATTCAAGATATCAGTATTCGAGATACTGAAGTTCAACTATACCTATACTTACATTCCATTGTCCATATGATTCAGCAAGTCATCTCTCTCATTCAGCTGTACAGGATAAATATTCTTTTTGGACACATACGCCAAAGCTAGCTGATCCTGACAGAGTTTGGAACTGACTGAGGCTGTGCTCATGATGAAGACAAATATCTAACTCAAGAAAAAGTAACACATATTTAGGAACAATTCTTGCATTAATTTCAGTTAAAAATAATACATATGGTTTAATTCCCTTCGGTCACCTTTACATTAATGGAAACATCAAAGATTTAGCATGACTCTATTAGAAGTTTCATGTATTTTCACATCAGTATAGGTATAGATTCATGTTAACTCTACTGCTTTTCATGGAAAATAATCTAACCGCTTTTTTACCTTTTCTCCATCTACCACTTTTTTAAAAATATTTACCGCTTTTGTTTAAAATCCATTTTTGGTTCACTTGGTAGCCATTTTTGAAGCTACTCAGTTATAAAATCTTATTTGTTTTTTTTTTTGTCATGCAATTTCAATTTAAGAGCTAGCATACAAATGCTTTTTTCATACTTATCAAGCACGCATTTGACATAATGACAGGTGCATACCTCTCTGTGATTACATTGGTTACGATAAATTTCAGTGACACACTCACCAACAAATAGGGAGATAGTCTACAATCTGGATAAAAACTATTGACTTCTTTCATAATTATAGTAAAAAAGCGAATCAGCATTCACTTTTTTGCTACTCTACTTTGGCTTGTTTAAAAAAATACAAATTTCTTAAATGTACGTCATTTGATTATCTGTCAACAAAAACTTTGCCAAACGTTATTATTTTGCCCTGCAATAGAGTAGTACTGCAGTTACCGTGAATGGGCTAATTCTGATGAGTATGAAAAATATTTCTTTAAGAAATAAGGTATCATTTCTAAACATCTATCGGGATATAAATACGGGTTGGTCACGACATCAAATTCCATAAAGCCCAAAGGGCTTTATGGTAAAATTGATCTCGTACCAACCCATATTTATATCCCGATAGATGTTTAAAAATGATACCTTATTACTTATATTACATTTTTGACTCATTTATATTTTATATTTGCCTGATTATAATTTTTAAGGTGTGAAGTGTTTTGTTTTTCAAACTCAATGGCACGTGTTTAATCCATTGATTGTGTGTCGACCCTTTACATGTATGATGTCACTGAGACATTACGTCGAATGTTTATGATGTGAAGAACCCGTGTTTATACGGATATAGATACACATTGCTTTCAATAGTGTTATATAAAAGAAAGCATTTGCACATGTTAATATTTGCATATGTAAACATGGTAAATGGTATTTTTGTCTACATCATTACAGTTCATATATTTATTTTAATTATTGCAGAGGACATATAGAGGCCATATAGATTTACATGTTTCAAAAAAATTGAAGCATAAAACATCATGCTCCATGCTATCAGTTTTGTCAGAGGTCTGAATCTCCCTCTTTTTCGCTACAGTAGAATGGTAGATTAACATTCTGGGTGTGTACAAGTATAAAACTCAACATATTCAAGAGTATAACAATTTAATATTTTTTTAATATTTACCTTACAGTCTACTATGATTCTGCCAATGGCATTGAATATGTCAGTGCCTGCTGTAACATCAGTATCTGCCATCCAGGCATGAATCCCTTTTTTACTAATCATATCTGCAAAAATATCACAAATATATATTGTGTAACAAAAAAATATACATTTCTTCACTTGTAATTGATAAAGATAAGCATCCATCTCAATTGTAAAAAAAATTATATCTACTATAATGCTTAATAGCATAAAGGGCATATTTTTTTCCAAGCTTTTATGGTCATGTGTAAACTGTTTAAAGAGAATTTAACAGGTATATGAGCATCAGAAATTGAATCCATTTGTAATTTCTTTGACAATAAAATATATTTTAAAAAATTTGAAAATAAGTTTAACCTTTTAATTTTTTGACAACTTCTGTGTCCTCTTGGTCATAACTCAGCATCACTTCACATTTTGATTTCTTGGAGACCAGAGCGAGTTTCCCCTTCGTTTTATTACTGTGTAAGGCCATTTGGTGTTTACCGATTCTCTGAATTTAAAAAAATGCTAGAAGGCTTATCATTTAAGGAACATGTAATTAAAATATAAAGTAAAACTTTGCTTTATAGGTGAACGTGTTGGGCCCTAACGCTGTCAATACGGCAGTAAGTGTTGACATGGGGCTTGTAAACATCTGCACACTAAACGTACCTCTAAAAATAGGAGAGTTATCTCTGCGAGAATTAGATTAGAGTTACTGCCCTTACAGAAAATGACAAAAGAGCGATTATTCCTTACAAAGTAAAGATGTTGTCATTTATAGGTTCTATCCTGCAATCAGCCTCATTTTTTGGCCGTAAAGAATTTTTTAATATATGCAGACAAGGCTTAATCAAAATTCAAAACAAAAATAGGGGGTCAGTATGCGTTTATTATCTGCACTATAATATTTGCAACTTATATATAAATCACATTTACAGAGTTTTTTCTCTTATACCCAATTTGGACAAATGAATTAAGTCAATTAGAACAACATTCCGAATGGAACACAACATAGCCTGTAAATTATGTTGATTTTGAGAAGATATTTGATTCCTTTCATATATAGAGTGCCTTGGTTTATCATGAAGTTCAACGGCATTCCAGACAACTGGTCAAAATGGTGAAACTTCTATGCGAATCATTCCAATGCGCATTCCTCTAGAAGATGGCGAAGAATCCGACTGGCTTTTGACATCAACAGGATTGAAGGCAAGTAGGATTTCACAGTATTCCTACTTTTGTTGGTTATAACCTTCATGATAAAAAGAAATGCAGAAAGAGAATCAACAGGAATAAGATGGAACTTTATATAACAAAACTCGAAAATCTAGACTTCGCAGACGACATTGCTCTTCTTTCCTCGAAATTTCTTGAGATATCCAATAAAAAACACAGACGCTAAACAGCTAGATGAGAATGCAAGTTCCGGGTAAACATTATAAGAAAACCAAAGAACACAAGACAGACAGGTAAGGTCAACGGACAAGATATAGACGATGTAGAACCATACCTTGGAGGTGTGGTAACAAAAAAAAAAGAGAGATCTGACGAGGATATTACCAACAGAGTGGGAAAAACAAAATCTCAATTTAAAAAGAAAAATCTGGAACTCACCAAAATTCTCCATTTAAACAAAAGTGAAGTTATTTAACAGCGTGGTCCTGTCGGTCCTTGCGTTTGGAAGCGAGACATGGAAAACGACAAGGCGGGGCAAAAATAAGATTGACACCGTCCAGAATAGAAATTTGAGAAAACTTCTCAGAGTAAGATGACCAGATAAAATATCAAACGAAGAACTACACCATAGAACAAAACAACAAGAGTAGGCCAAAGTGAAACAATAACACTCAGGAAGTGGAGATGGATTGGTCATGTACTTAGGATGAAGAACACCAGGATCTGTACCACTACTTTGACATGGCACCCACAAGAAAAGAGGAAAGGCTGGCCAAAAATTACTTAAAGGAGGAGTACCGGGGATGAGCGGTTAAAGCTGGGATGGAATACCTGGGCATCAGCAAGGTTAGCAGCCAGAGGCAGGTGGAAACAGTGTAAGTGTATTGGCTTGTCAGCGGCCACGAAAAGGTGAGGTGAGGTGAGGTGAACATGCACAGTCTTATTATATATATACATGTACGTTAAATCATATACATGTATGTTAAATCATATACATGTATGTTAAATATATATAAAAAAATTAATTGACAAAAACGTTCCAAATTACTTCGCATAATCATTGGGGGAGGGGCATTAAAATTAACAAGCAATGAAACATTATCTGAAAGTCTTACGATTTTTCTGAATTAAAGCAGACCAAAGTTACATGTCTCTTTAATAATCAGAAAAGATAGTTAAAAGCGGGGATCAATGACATTTTAAATACAATATAAATGTACACACATTATACACATTATACATGTATATGTACATTATAAATGTCTTACTGAAAGTACATTATACATGTCTTACTGAAAGTATGATTATTTTAGGATTAATTTTTTTTTTAATTTTACAACATATTTGCTATTTGTCTCACAATATAACGACAAAATTTATAACAGTTTGATCAAATATATCATTTGGGATCAACAGAAAATATCTCACTGCACCAAATAACTCTCATCTGAAGTCTGCAAGGAAATACATGTAGAATTTCCACGCAGACCATATGAGATTTGTTTGGTGCAGTGAGTTAGGAAGGCAAATCTAACTTTGAAATTACAAAAAGATCATTTTCTTCTAGAAAAAAAACCTTCCGCCACAAAATATTACAAAAGTCCCTCACAGAATTCTTCGAATATAGTTTAACTGGAATTTCGTCTTTTAAAAATTATGTTTAAAGTTTGATTTTGACCACTAAATTTCTCGTGGGTTTTTTTTTTGGTCATACACTAAAGGCAGTAATCCACTGAACAAATAGAATGAAAAATTATTTTTCAATTGTAAAATTATTTGATAAAGTCAACTTTCAAATAATTTATGCAAACAAAGGAGAAACATATGCTTGCAGGATGAATGCCAATACAGACCTTCTCTCTAACACAAACCTGACAAGTAAGGTCATGCCGATTCATTTTAAAATTTGATCATTATATGCAAAGTACAGAGTAGGAGTTATAGATAATTAAGCAAATATTTGCAAGTTCATTTAAGGGAAGATGATAAATAAATAAATAACAAAAAAAAAAAAAAATAATAATAATAAAATATTTGCAAGTTCATTTAAGGGAAGATAATAAAGAAAGAAATAGAGAAATAGAAAAATATAAATTTATTTATTTATTTACTAATTAATTTATACGAATGTAACAAAAATAAAATTATAATAAAAGTGATTTTTTTAATACTCTGAACAATTACCAGGATACCAGATTAGAAAAGGACAACAGGGGGAGGGGGAGAGAAAAAATCGATTTCATAACTTTAACTGGGAGGCAGAACAAATAGCACTATGATATGTTCCACTTCATTATTACGGTATTGTATTGCATTTTGCAGCTTAAACTGGATTATTCAATGTTCAAAATAAATTGCGCGATACTTTTTCTTCTTTAAAAATTTTATTGCGTCTTATTGGTTGGACGCGATATGAAACGACGTGATCTGATAGATTTATTAAGGAAAAAACGTATACGATCAGTAGATATATGACAGGGTCATTATAAAGTCGAGAAATCAAAATAAAGATTCTGATAGATTTATATCAACCTAGTTAGAACTTCACGAAATTTTCAACCACATCCGCGGAACAATGTCTTTCATGAAGATTCCATGCATGTAATAAATAGATCAATCTTACTGCAAAATTTTTTTTAAAACGCTGATCGGCATTTTTTCATCATGATAACATTAATTAATTAATTACGACGTTGGTCTTCGTTGGCACAAATGGTTTTTATTCGCAAGTGTTTACGTCCTGTCACCAAATCTTCCCTTAGGCTACCGTCCATACGCGCTCATCATTTCCATTAGTGCGAGAGTGAGTTCAACAGTGATATTCCACATTCGGGCGTGAAACTTATAACTGAAACTGTCTCTGTTAACATAGATTTTTATTACCTTTTCTGGACATTAACCCTTTTCCATGATAGTAAGTAATTATTTTATCTATTTTTTCGCATATTTATTTCAATTTAGGGCACAAGGTACATGTATACATGCATTGCTTCGTAGAGCAAGGTGAATAAAAGTCGTAATATTTGATCATCTTTGGTAATTTTAAGATTAATCTTCAATTAATTAGGCTTAACATCAAATAATGTAATAATCTTAATTTCTAATAATTCATTAAGCAACTTTAACATAACAAATATATATATATGAACATGATGGGTGTGATTTGTAGCAACTATGTACATGTACGTAAATCGACTCGGGATCGGGAGCTTAGGTCATTGTATTGTTGGCCGAGCTGTTATGGATATGTATTATATTTTAGTCATCAAATCGAGATAGGTATTGAGAAAAAATTACGATAAATAGAGTTTAAAAAGCTATTTATGTGCATGTATGTTTTCGGTGATGAAAGTTTGATAAAAATATTGAAATCCCAACATTTCAGAGAGAAAGCGAATATTTTTTGTTGTTTTTCACAATGATTTTAACAGTGCCCGTCTCTCTCTCTTTGCTCAAACACAACCCCACGCAAAGTCTAAGCGTTACAGGAGATGTCAAAATCCCATTAAGAAGACACGAAAAAAAAAAATTTAAAAAATTGCTATCATCTATCATTATAGTAACCATAGTATTGGGAGTTTCACTGAAAAAGATATACGCAAAAAATTCCATTTTCTTAAAATTTTAGTTTAATCATATATTTAGTAAATATACAATACACAAAATTCTGAAGAAAACTTACATAAAATTATGGCATGACAATTTGGGCAGTTATATGGATGGTAAACTACGTACTTATGTTAAAATTAAAGATCAATTTGGTTTCGAAAATTATCTTAATATCATTAAGAATTTTGAGTTGAGGAGATGCCTGACTAGATTTAGAATATCTTCACATCATTTACAAATTGAAGTTGGAAGGTTCCAGGGTATCCCAGCACACATGCGATTATGTTCTAAATGTGATTTGAATGAGGTGGAGGATGAAATACATTTTCTCCTCAAATGCACTAAATTCAAAGATGAACGAGAAATTTTCTTAAAATCTGTCTCAGAATTATGTACCAATTTCCCTAATCTTGATTTTAATGAGAAGCTTATATGGCTATTTTCAAATGAAAATGAGTCAATCTTAAGAATACTAAGTCAATTCATATCAAAACACTGTATATGATTTTTAAACAATATTACTGTATATTGCTACACTTTGTTAATTATAATTGTGCTCATTTTGCTTATCTACATTAGGCATGAGGAGGAATGCAACCTTCTATTCATGGTTTTTTTTTTTTTTTTTTTTTTTTTTTTTTTTTTTAACTGACTAAAATTCATGCATTTCCTTGAGCACCGTCCCTTGATGTCTTCTGTAGACTGGCAACCATTACTACACCTTTATCTTGTAATCCATTTACATTTATACACCCACCATGGTAAAATTTGTTTAAATTTTTCGATTATGTACATTTTCTCAATTTTATGTGATACATACATTATTGAATTACTGTTCTACATAAGTTATAAGGAGGAATGCTGTCCAGGCAGTTACACTTCTGAGACATGTATATCCTAGAGCACTGTCCCTTGAAATCTTTTGTAGTTTAGGGACTCAATTGTAATGCCATATATGGCTTCCTGGTGTAAGGGAGATAATTCAAATTGCTCATCAACTCTATTTTTGCTTAGACTCAACATCTAGTATTTTTATGTTCTGTATTGCTGTATGTTCATGTATTTTCTTGTCCTCTTGAGTGTTACAAATTATGCTTGTATCTATGTTATGCCCCCAGTGGGACCATGATTGGCAAATAAATTCTATTCTATTCTATTCTATTCTATATTTAAAAATTTGTTAATTCGGGATCTTAAATTTAGTCTATTTTCCTTTTGTGAATGAAATCGTTTAACAGTTCATTAAAAAGAATGTACAAAAGATGTTCCTTTCGTCCGTATAAAGTTATGAGTTTCCGTATAGATTTATATTTACTTGGTGGGTGTGAATTTAAACAAAAAATAAATTTCTGAGAGATAAATGAAAGTCTAGATATATGCCGAATCTGCAGAAGTATCCAGTACCTTCGCGTGACCCAGACACCTCGGGGCTCGGACAGATGGAGAACTCCCCCCCCCCCCGGGGGTGGGGTGGGGGGTGGGAGTTGTTTGTTCTTATACTTAGAAAACACAAGAATGTCTTTGAAATGATTATATTATTTTTAAAATTAAAATTGACGATATCAATGAAAACTTTTAATTGTACACAAAGTAATTATATACTCTATCTGACATGGCCAATGGTACTTTTACTTTGAACCGTATCACATTCGCATTGTTCTTCGGCCTTCATCACTATATATAGTGGTACTCTAATACTCCAAGTATTTCACATTTTTATTACACAATTTTAACAGAATATAGGTGACGTATACATCATTCTATTTTTAATTTTATTTTTTATACAATATAAAATGCAAGCAAGACTGCTGGAAATTCTTTTGTCCCTAAGAAATTGAAATTGGCTTCTGAGGTTAAAATAAGGTGTTTGTTGCAGGTGTTTACAAGGAAGTATTCATAAATGCGCGACGTGACTAACTTAAATGCAGAATTTGGTCAGTCCTTATGTCTCGTCAACCTTCAGAACAACAAAATGCTTTATCGAATAAAAGACATATAATTATTCTTCTTGTCAGTGTAACTGTCTCTGATTAACAGATAAATAATTAGTACCGAAATATACATGTAAAACTGCATAAGTGCGGTAGTTCTTAATGTATTATACGTACTTAGAGCTGTGAATGTAATCAAGTAATAATAATTTAATTTTAATATGTTTTAAAACGGTAGGATAGGACCCGTTTTTCACATGTCAAGAGGATCTGCATTGTACGACGTTTATATTAATATGTACTTTACGATGTGTCAAAAATTTGATTGACCTAAAGTGATTAATGAAATACATTCAAAAAGTGCCAAAAATGTGACTACGCCAACCAGATTTAAAGACCGTGTTAAAATGATAGGAAATAACTAGAAAGTGTGTTAAATATTTCATTAAATATGTATGTAATTGTATTTGAAATAAATCAGGTATGTAACCACAATTATCTTAATTTGTCGATTATTAGGTGGTTTTTATATTAATGAATAAAATTAATGAGGAAAGTTAATCAGTGTTATCTTCACTTTAATGGAGTTTTTTTTTTCATCAATAGTCCCAGTGACCCAATAATAAATAGCTCTTCAAAACTTGTGGCATTCTATGATATCTTTTTTCCCCCGAACAATGCACGATACAGTTGGGTTTTTTTTTATCAATCATGAAAATTTAATTAACTAAATTATTTATCATCAAGAAAATCTATTGCATTCTACAAATAAGTAAAGCAATTATGATGTCACCGTTTTGTGTTTCTGCAGTCCGACATTTGAAAGAGTTCTCGTTTTAAATGTCATTATAGATTCAAATATTATTGAATCACAAATCAGTCCAATCATTAACCGTACAAGTTCATTATTTTTACTCGAACAGTTTAACCAATTCACGAAAAACAACAGACAAAGCAAACTGGAATGAAAATGAACTACATATACAAAAGATATAAAATAATGATTTTCTCGGTTTGCTCTCAGTGCTCTTTGACATAGTTCTCTGAAGAAATCTGCAAGAACTTTACAAAATCGGCCGAAGTTGGAGTCACCTTTAGCATCACTGCTTTCCTCCAGAGTAAATAGAAATTGTCACCTTCAAATTCTGAAATGTCTGAAATGTTTGAAAATGTATATAATTTAAAAATCCCATCCAGACACCCCCAAGTCGAATATGGTTTAAAACAAATCAGATAAAGTAAACGGGACGAGAATGGGTGCAATTTTGAGAATATGAATGAAGTAAATAATACATTTACTTTAAAATTTACGATTTTAGTAAGTTAACATATTCCAAAAAAGATAACAACCACTCGACCCTCTGACAAACCTTTAATTACAACCGCAGTAAGACAAGGAAAGATGTAGAGAATATCATAAAGCAAAACAAACAAAACACGGTGACATTTAATAACTATATACCATTTCTGAAAGAATAATTTAAATATTTCCCAATCTTTGCTAGCCAAGGGTTTCCGATCCGCTCGGAAACCATTGGTTCTAGCTAGCGAAGATGATATTTCCCTTGATTTTTATGACATTTTTTATGACCACATATTAACTTAAACATGCACGATGAAGTAGCTTTCTTATAAAATTCTCCCAAATTATCCCAAAAATAAAAACTCCTGTTGGAGATTGACAGAATTTTAAATCCCAACAAAATCCCATGGGAGGTAAAAAGAAAATCTTTGAGGGATATATCTTCCAATGAGATTTTATCTTCCACATTGTCAATAAATCCTCCTTATTGGCTAGAATTTAGAAAATAATATAATGAAGTAGTACGAAAAGCTCGAAATGATTATAAAGTCGTAAATAGCTTCTCATCTCATAAATATTCCTTCAAGTAATAAGTCCCTCAACTTAAAAACCGTTGACACCCACTGTGAGCCCTTTATCTTGCTCGGGTAAATGGAGTAATGCATAGACAATTCAGCATGGAAATAGTGGCCCCACAATTTGTATTACATACATCAGTCAGCATTCGACCTATTGACTGGATTGTAATCGCACACAAGGTCATTGTATCGACCATAAAATTTGCGAAATGTTGAATTTAAGGAGACTGTTGATACCCTAGTATCGTCATTTTGTTTGTCAGTAGACTGCCTCGGTTTAAAAATTGTTCGTATGCAGAATATGCTATTGCTTATATCGAATCAACTGGGAAACATTAACAAGCGATAAAGATATAGTGCTACATAAATAATGGAAGTTGACGACAGACAATGTGAAGTCATCATGTTTATCATAAAGTTAAGGTGCTCGTTTGCCATCAATGTCTTTCTCTAGCAAAATATCCAAATATGAAATAGCTGTGTTAGACTCTGTGGTATCTTTTACTTTGAGTTCAGTGGGATATATCAAATAAACGTATAAATGAAAATATTGTTAAACTGGTACAACCTCGTTGATTTATCTAAATGTCGAATTGAAGGCTACAGTTAAGTAAGGCTTCTTCTTTTCATGTAAAAGTGTTTGAATAAATTTTGCTTCATAAAATCACAAAATAGCTCTGCTAATAAAGGGCACAATTAGAACCCATGCATGGGAATTCCAACAGATTATTGGAAGACCAGAATCATGAAGCAGACTTAGATCAAGTAAAAAATTAAGTTATTTATTAGATCGAATATTTATTATAAAACTGAATCTTGAAAATTCAATTAACAAAATGAAAGGGAGAGATTTTTTTCCAAACAACATTTCAAATTTGATGTGTTTTCAATAATAAAAATTTAAGACGATACAGGAATTCTGACTTAAGTCTAGACTACTTCATGATCTCGGGGTCTGGTCTCCAAAGTCTACAAAATATTGTTAAAGGAACTCGTGTCTTTTGAATATCAGCATCAGAGCCTAAATTGTGTGTAGACTCAGAAATTCGGGGGGGGGGGGGGGGAGGGGGGTTAACAGTTAGTTTGTAGATAACCAACAACAAGATATGAAAATTTCCGAGTTCTGTTTTTATTGAAACAAAAGAAACAATTTGTCTATTATGTTAGTTGTCTTTATCACGGAAAATGGTTGTCTAAAGTATTGGAAAGTTATACGATTTTGCGTAAAGGTATTCTCTTTAAACTGAAATTAAAATAATATTTTTGACTTTGTTGAGGATTGCCAGACAAGTCAAATAGAGTTCATATACATGTAGGAGGATTTTCATTAAAAACTGTTAGTGTTGGGACCTGTACGCACCCCAGCAGTCCGATAGTTTTGTTTTGTTTTGTTTTGTTTTTGTTTTTTTTTTTCAGCATGAATTATTTTAAGTTATATCCGTTACTTATATTATGAATTTCACATAAGATAAATCCAGCGAAACGAATGAATTTTTAATCAATTATTACTACATGTATTATTTTTATGCATTTAGCTGTGCAAAATTACACAGATTTTGCATACCATTAATGATACAAAATCTGCTAATGATATCATGTTGAATTGGTGTCTAATTTGCGTCCATTAATGCCATGTTTATATTTTACATAGTGCTTAATTAAAACACATGTACATGTATCTTGAATGGTTGAAAGTCATCCGCTAACGTCATTACTGGTTACTGCATTGTTGTTTTGTGTGTGTGTGTGTGTGTGTGTGTGTGTGTGTGTGTGTGCAGTTTTGCTGTCAGTTTCTGACAAAATAGTACAACATTTTCACAAAAAATACTTTTCTATGGATAATTACATGTATTTTCAATTTTGCATGCACACAGAAATGATTAATGATGTACATATTATTATCGTAGTTCCGTGAACGTGATAGTGAAAATAAAATTATTTTCATAATTTTATCCCTAGTTTCAAACAGAACAACAGAACTTCGTGAATGTTAAGTAATGTTCTATGCAAAACCCAACTAATTTACTTACTACAGTACCTGTATTTCTATCAATGTACAGTGTACTTATAGTACTAAGGTACCCGTATCTCTGTCAATGTACAGTGTACTTATAGTACTAAGGTAACTGTATCTGTCATTGTACAATTTACAGTGCACGTAACTGACAGAGATAAAGGACCTGTAGTAATATAAGCTCCTTTTTCTCTGTCAGTATATTCGCTGAACTTGTATTATTACAGTACCTGTACATGTATGTCTATCAATGCACAGTGCACTTGTATTACTACAATTATACCTGTATCTCTCTCAATGTACAGTGCACTTACATTTTTAATCCCGTAATCTGTTAATTTGCAATTACACAGATTTCGTAAATAATGACAATGTCAAGTAACTTTTATTACCAATTAATTTTATCTTTTTTCTACCTTGACATTTCTGTTTAAAGAAATCTAGGTTGTTTTATCCATTTTAGATATTTTACAGGTTTCTAATAATATTTTTATGTTTTGTTTTTAAATTATTTATTTATTTTTTGAGTGAGAGAAAAAAGAGAGAAGGGGAGAGAGGGATGTAGACGCATTTTTACCTTCAAATTATATATATATATATATATATATATATATATATATATATATATATATATATATATATATATATATATATATATATATATATATATATATATATATATATATATATAAAATTAAGAAGATCCTTCTATCTCTATTTTCCTTTCTCCATTTCATTTACTTTCTCTCTTCCTCTTCATTGATTTTGAATTTTTATTGAAATATATTTATATATTTTTCTTTAACAACAGGATACACATCATAATAATGCATAAGAAATACATCATAATAATTCTAGTAATTGTTGATAAAAAGAAGAAAACCTTGACTGCCTCCATTTAGAGTACTTTTGATATTCTAAAACTGACAAAATCCCTTCAGAATCTAAGAAGATAAAAGCACACTTGTCAGTGGGTCTAAGATCAAGGGGCCTGACTATAAATCTACATCGCGACCTGAAGATTGCTTTATAATGTTCATCTGTCAACGAATCAAGGACGGACTGGGGACTTTTATTTGTCTTGAAATTATGTCATAAAATGCAGTATAAAAACGTTTTTGTTTAAGATGTGCGTAGATTTTAAAATATATGAGACATTCAAGGTAGTGATACAAGTGCTCATTGGCTGAAACGCATCATTTAGTTGTATACAACTACTAGTAATTGGGAAATACATGACAATCGTATACGTTTGTATCATCCAGTTGCAAAAAATGGAATTTTGACGAAAAATCTATAATTTACATGTCTGACGCTTCTATCATAAAGAAGATTTAAAAAAAAAAAATGAAATTTTGCGATAACTTGATTGAGCATCCATTTTCGCTACGAACATTCATATCGTCTGTTTGTTTGCCGCTCCTAATTTTCCCCTTTACACTTTAATTTGTTTTTGAAATTCAAATGATAATTATTTATAGATATACATAATAGAATTTATTCTTATTAGAAAAAAATATAATGCAATGAGAATTATCATATTATCGAAGTATACAACGATGCATTATGACGTACTTTTCCTAACAAACCCGATTAAATGAAATTAACCCTGTTTAGACATCAGTCACTTTTTATGTAGATTTTATATGCACAGGATATTCGTCATGCGTAATTCATTTTATTGTCGTTTTCCTTAATTTTTAAGCTGACAAACATTTTTTTAGTAATGAACAATACAAGCATTGATTAAAGAACCAACAAACAGTAGGAAAAATATTTTTTTTTAAGTGTACAGTAAGTCTGTGTCTCAGTTAGCATACTACTGAGGAAAAAAAATGCATAATTTCTAAAAAAAAAAAATGCTTAGTTTCTATTTCCATTTTAAATAACGAAAGCACCTGTTTCATATTATTTAATTTTAAAAGATAAATAATCTTCACTGTCATGTGTAATTTGTTTACAATTTATTAAATGTAAGTCAACTTTCATTTTTCTTTATACAGATGAATGTCAGCCCACGACTGTTTAAATAATCTACAGTGACGTCACAAAAATGCCAACCGAAGCAGAAGGTAATAGCATTAATATTCATTATTTAATATGTTAAAGAGAGGTCCACCAAAACGCAGGTGCAGATAGTCAAGAACACATGCATGTGACATATGATTAAAAAAAATACTTTAGAAGCAAAAGCCTGTGAAAGTGAAGTAGAATTTCTTCCTCTTTATACTTGCGGAATGTCTTTTGACAAATTAAAAAAAGTAGGAAAAAGTTAATAACATCTTATGTTATGAAAGTCTCTTCTATCTTGTTAGGCTGTTTCTACATATATGTGCGAGGGGTGTTGAATAAATAATGCAAAATGTCATTAAAAAAAGCACAAAATGTTTAAATTTTTAATCCCTCAAAGTATTTCCTGTTAACCTTTACACAAGTTTTAACTCTCTGTACTCATGACCAGAACACTTCAGCATACTCTTTTTTGATGTAGCTCAAAAGACACAGTCACTGATGGATAGCATTTTCCTGGACATACCTTAAATTTTAATGTCGTTCTTTGATAGATTTCTTTGAGTTTTTGGAATAAAGATATATTCCACAATGATTGAGATCTAGCGACTTCGGAGGGTGGCTAAGTTCTGTAAATGCAAATTTTCTTTACATTTGCAACAACGTTGTCATATACAAGAAAATCACCTGCATGGGGACCGGTATTTAGACTGCCCTTACAGAAAACTTGCTTAGCTTTCCTTAATAAAATCTTTATGATATGAAAGCTACCATTGATAGTCCTTCCTTTGGTTGTAAGGTTCATGTATTACTGGATCTCTCTAGTAAAACACAAACGTGTATAATACCTGTTTGGAGATCAGGCTTCTCTTTGCAATGAAAGGACGACATGTACAGCTTCCTCTCTGATTCCACATTTTATTATTTGGGCTATAAAAAGTCCAAGTTTATCAGACCTTCTTTTGTAAAAAAATGCTTGTAATTTTAATAGACCCTATGCGCATTTCACGCGGATTTCTTGTAGGCATCTGTAAGGAAATAAGGTACTCATCTGACAGATTTTTTTTTTAGTTTCAATTTTCTTTGTCGGGACTGCTGTGGTGATGAAATATTTAGTGTCTTAGCAACGTCTCTCACAGAAAATCTGGCATTTTACGATATGATTTTGCTTACATCGATATTTTTTGGCCCCCCAGATACATTCCGATCGACAAGTTTGATAACGATCTTTTAACTCTCATCTTCCACTTTTAAATTTCTAAATCCATCTGAACCCCGTACTGCGTAAAAGATTAGTCTTTCCAGATATCAAAACCATATCTATATGTAGGTTCTTCAGTTTTCACGTAAGCCCTCATTTTCATCTTAAAGAAACCATGCTTACTTTTAAAGGGAATTTCTTTGCAAAGACAATAGGATAATCCATCAGTTTTCAGTGATAAAGAGTTCTTAATAAAAGAGGTTCGCTCCTGCGATTTTGAGCAGACCTATATTTCAAAAATTCTGCATAATGTCTTAGTTCTTACAATAAACTTGGATTCTACAATGCCAATTAAACTATATTCAGTTAAAACCCCATGTTTTAATTCCATTCCAAAAACATAAAGTGAGGAAATATATTTTATGGCAGAAGGATTTTTAGATGAAAGTGATCATTTTTTTTCTCGTTCGAAGTATTTAAAGTTTTGTAACGTTTGGATTCCTATTTTTCCATACAGTCTGCACACCGCGTTATTTTGTGCCGTGAACTGTTTTATGCTGGTCTTAAACTGTATATTAATTAAACTGTCATGAATTCTATCATCATATTTGACAAATAAAGCAAATATATTGTGAAAATCCAGAAAAAATAGCCACAATTTACGCTAAAAATTAACACTATTTTAGTAATTTCTACAAATTAACATCACAGACCCCCACTTTTAATTTCCTTTTCTGAATATATAAGATACTTTAAACCATTCTTGGGTTTTTTTTTCTTGCTTGTTAAAATTTTTTAGTGCCAGAAAATGACAATTTTCGAGTGCAGAAAGGTCAAATAATTGACCATGCAAAGTAATTTGAAATTTTTTTGTTGTCACAAATTTTAATGTGTCTATTCAAGATGAAATAAGACTGTTCCCATAATTTATTTGAATAAAAAAAATACTGGAAACAATTTTAAAAATTAATTCATGTGTTAGACGCAATTACAGTGCAAAAAGATCACACTAAATGCTTCGTAGCGCCAAAAGAAGCGCATTGACCCCCATTTTTTTATTTTTAATTAAGCTACATGTATGTGTGTAGATTCTAAAAATATACTTGATAAAAAAGTTCATTACTTTTGATAGCAGGATCCAACCTCCTTAAGTATAACTCTTTGTGAAAAAAAATAAAATTTACTGCTTCTACATTTAATCTGATAAACTGTATGTTGCATTACTTATTGAAAGACCTTCGAATTTGACAGTTTTATTGCAAGGAGAAATAATAAGAGACAGCAATTCATTTTTTTTTTTTCATTCTCTATGGTCAACCTTTCTGTTGGAATTCAAAAGTTACATGTGTAAACTCGATAAACTTTTGAGGAATTGAATTAGAAAGATACAAAAAGAAACGCTATGTAGGGATTATGAAACAAAATTTCTTCAATTGCTGTTATCATAGAGTTGTAATCACTCCTACACAGTGATTATTTTATTTTATTACATTTTCAACAGTAAAATACTGTGATTTAATCATTGAATAAAAGTAATATTCTCTCACAGTGTAAAAGGATACCAAAGTGATACCCTGTCATAGTGTGAAAGGATATCAAAGTAAGTAAAATATAATTTCTGGCCTGTAACAAAATTGAGATAGGAACTAAACCATCTAGACAAAGATTAAAACTGCCAATTTCTTCCCAAATATGTTGCTAAAATCCATGTTACAATGTTTTCAATCTCTGCCAAGCTAAGACTTCTCAACTGCTATAACTATGACACCACAGCCTATGACACTGTGTTAAGAAAAGACAGATGCAAAGGGAAAAATCAAAGAAAATGTAATAAACAGAAAATTAAATGATTTGTAGTTGGATATGGAATTTATTTCACTCGTAAGAAGGATATTTTGATATTTTCACTCGTGCTTCGCACTCGTGAAAATATTAAAAATCCTGCCACACACTCGTGAAATAAATCCATATCCAACTATAAAACATTGAATATCCTCTATTTACTATTTTTATACTATTATAATTTTTAAAAATTATTATTATAACATGTGGATTTACATATAAAACTGTGTAAAACATGGGGTAGCTATGTTTAAAATGTGATAGAAACAATCTCCATGGTCTGTGGTTGGATATGATTTTAATCCATTTTGTGTTGTTTTCTAGCTAAGGTTTGAGAATAGAAAATACATTATAAAACAACTAGTACTCATTGAATAAAAATAACATCCAAACCATCTTATATTTATTACAATTTCTAACTAAAAGTTTCTATTACAGATTACAAAAAATCTAGCAAGCTTTTGGTTGGTTGTAATCTGATCCGCGAAGGTATAGTGAATACTTTGAAGAAATTCAGTTTTTCAAAGGAGAAAAAGCCATGATATGTGCTCTTTAGCAGTCTTTCTCATTCTCTTTTCACCGATCACTGCAGCCTAGTGGTAGGGCGTTCGCTTCGTGATCGGGAGACCCGGATTTGATTCTCGTCCGCCGTGCCGCGTTAATCCCAAGACGTAAACATAAGTATTGACTGTTCCTTCGCCAAGTGCACTGCATTAGAAGTGAAATTTTTTCGGATGTGACCTTAAAACCTCTGGCACGACAAAGCACCCTCACTGCTCAATAGCCCTAAGTGACGAGTATAGGACTTTGAAGCCCTTCAAAGGCATGCTGTGAAGCCCCTATTGGAGTGAGAAAAAATCCCGAATGTGACAGCACCTAATCTTTCAATCAATCAATCTCATTCTCGTTTCTATTATTTGGCAAGAGTTTTGCTTTACAATTTACACAATCAAGGTTTTAAAAAAAAGGTTACTAAAACACACAAGGGTAGGAATTGGAAGAAGTTTTCATCTCCTGTTTATATATTAAAGAGAACAAAACAATATGAGATTGTGAAAAAGGTTGATATTTATCGTTTCAAATTTTAATGACCATTTTTTTTTCAATGTTGTTCTTCAGTCTATGGATACGGCACCATTGCCAATCTGATTTGCTGTGTGTGTTCTCTAGCCGGTGCCTTTACCATTCCTTTCGCCAAGAAATATAAAACTGCGTACAATGTTGTTTTGTCCGTCTTTATGGGTTTGGCTGTTGGTGCTCTGGCCAGTGACGCCATTCTTCACTTAGTTCCGGAGGTAGGTGTGAATTACGTCGATGCTGTACAAAATTTAGCTCCCCTTAGACTGAAATCAAGAGAAAGTTTTCTGATTTGACTTTTTCCATCTTCAAAACTCAACTTCAATCATTTTACAGTAAACCATACTGTATGATTCTTTTTCTCTGTGTGGTAGTGCCTTTATGATGTCCTAAATTTTAACAAATGTATACCTGCAAGGAGTATTTTTTTAATAAAAAATATCAATATAATGACACAGTACAGTTCTAAGCTATGACCTCCTGAAAGCAATAACACAACAAAAAATGAAATAAAATCAAAGAGCGTTTCTTAAAGTACATCTCTGAAAATGTTGATTCAGACTTTATTCTTTATATAAAGCTACAGAGAAACAGAGAAAGCTACAGAGTTTTATAGTGTAATTTAACATATATCGTAGTCTTTACGTAGTGTGTTGTTACTTTATACATCTGTTAAATTTGGGTCAGAATGATCAATCTTAACTTCATGGGAATAAAGTACGTTGTGTATAAGGTCATTCAAGGACACAGAAAGGACATGTTAGCACATTCATATTCATGGAGCACACAAACAATTTTCTGAAAACATCAAAATTAGTGTTCTGTTACTAATTAATGAAATTATACATCTGTTGCCTAAGAGATGAAGCGATAATACTATTTTCTTGACATTTTAACTAAACAGCATTGATATTAATTTTGAAATTACGAAAATGAAAGTTTTTTTTCTCAGCTTATAGCAGTATTTTTCTGTAAAACCTATAAAATTATTGTAACATGGCTTTCTCATTAAAATAAATATTTTATTTGAGGCTTGAGTGTACATTAATACATTTTGCATTGTTAAAAATTTGGTTGAATGTTTTCCTTCTCTTGAATTTAATAAAATATGTACTATTTTGATTTACTTTTGAGATTGATTTCTTTTCACAGATACATACGAGAAATGAATTCCTTTTTGGTTAATTGTATTCAAAAGCATTTTATTCCAACTTTGATTATGTGTTATAGTCGCATGTGCATATATATTCATTACTGAGTAATTACACGTCACTTTTCCTTAATCTTTACAGAAAATATACCATTTAATTTTTTTTTTCATTTCATCTTTTTAAAATATAACTTTTATCTAATTCCATAAACGTACTAAAATGTATTCCATGCAAATGAAAAAAACAACATATCTTCTCAGTTTTCATTGTTTGCATATATCTTTTATTGTCTAAGGAACCAGTATAACCGTGCACTTTTTAAAAAAATAAAATTCAAATTTATTCTTTGTTTTAAGATCAGGCTACCTTACACTGCATATAAATCAAATTGACGGAGACATTAAATCAAATTCGTTGATCAGTATTTTTTACTTTGTTATTTACTCACATAATGTCAATTTGATGGACAGATTTCTATCGATCAACTTGTTTAGAAAACGTATTACTTGACACGAAGATATTTCATTAGAGTACATTTAGAATTGAATCGTGACGAGATCCCATGATTCTCTGTTAACATGTTTCTCATCTAAGTATGTTTAATTCATTTTGGTTATGAATCCGATAAGGTTTAATTGATATTGCGATTAACATTTAGATTTATATCCCTCATAGAATGATAAATTAGTTGATTAAAGCGATTATCACTAGGATTTTTTTTTTCATGCGCTTCGATATCGCTGTTGTTAACATTTTAACAACCATATTAGAAAAATTTAGTGATCTGGCCCCAAAACCATAAACCGAGAACAGATTTAAGTCCAAATTTACATGTAGATTTTGAATATTTTCACTTTAATCCAACAGACTTCTTTAATTTGAACAATATTTTATTATGATAAAACCTAACTGGATTGGACAGCAGGCACTGCCTATATAAGTCCTCTCCACAATACAGGTCAAGTCACACATGTTACAAGTAAATATTAATTACATAACATTGAAAAAATATATACATGTGTATATTCTAAAGAGATTTATATATAAAAAAAAAAAAGAAGACAAAATAAGTAGGGAAAAAAAATATAAATGAGCTGATGATACTAGATAAGTTTGCATTTAACATATATGACTGGTAATTATAATAATATAAGTATAAATGTGAAAGTTAATAAGAACACATAAATAGATGTTGGTTCTGTGGTTTGACAAAATTTAAAAAAAAGAAGAAACAATATCATGCAAATCTCTTTGTAGATGAAATAAATTCTTGAACAATTTAAAATACGGCAATATTTTGGTTGTAAGTAAGATTATTGTCTCCATTCAAAATAAGTTGTAAGGATATAGGCATTGGTAATTGCAAAGTATGAAAGTTTTGCATAAGGTTTTGCCTTTGTACACAATATTTTGGACATTTCATAAAAAAGTGAAACAGACTTCTTTGAAAATTGCATGTTTATAAAATATTCAATCACAATCACAGAATGAAAAGTTTGTTTTATTTTATTGATTATTCAAAAGTTATTCAAATTTTGAGTAAAATCTGTTCTCAGTTTATGGACTGGAGCCTAATACTTAAACTTATATATATAAATATATTATAAACAATTTAAGCTTATGTTAAGAAACAAAGAATGTTAAAAAAGATAAGTTTAAATTGTTTAAAACGTCTGAAGAAAAAATGAAAGCGCTTACGTTTTAACAAGAAGTGTTGCCTTTTATTTTATTTTCATATTGATTATTGTGATATTTCTTTCGTTTTTTGGATATATATATATATATATATATATATATATATATATATATATATATATATATATATATATATATATATATATATATATATATATTAGCATCAATCAATCACCTTTTTTTACATAAGGCCCTTGGCCTCCACCATCATGGTCCTGAACCTAAATCTTCATCCAACGAAAGTCACTCTCCGTCCCATGACTTTCATCATCACCGGAAGAGAGACACTCACCAGACTGCTGACACTCATCACCATGGCAACCATAATCATCATCACCCGGAAGAAGCACATTTTGAAGGCGATCATGATGCCGTCCATATGAAGAGGGAGCATCACGTGGAACCATACATCTGGTACTGTATGGTCCTTCTTCTTGGTGAGGTTTTGCATAAATAGAAATCTGGTTGGAGTATATTTCATTGTCTTAAACTTTTACTAATGGGTCTGGGAAAATTTTTTAAAACTGAAGATGTCCTTTCCTTACGTATTAATTAAAACAAAATTTTTTACATATATAGGTCACAGTTTTAAATAAAGTAATACAAAATATCACAATAATCAGTGGATGAATTATTTCTATGAGCCACATAATAATATTACATACAAATTAAGTAAGCATCACTGAAAATACATAGTGCATCAATCAAAATTATTTTTTAACAAATTGGAGATGTACATTTGAAAAAAAGATACTCATTCTCTCAGCAGCAGAAAAAGATTCATCTCCCCAAAGTAATTTGTGACTATCGACAGTATGTCATTTCTCCATTCGGAGAAATTTATTGAAAAAGTCTTTTCTGCCTGCTGTATTTTTTGGATGAAAAGAAATTATGATGAGTATCCTTCAATTTTCTACAAGAGCAAAGGGGACTCAAATTTACATTACATCGATAAAGGTTTCATGAGTATATACAAAAACATTAGATAAGGTTCAGTTTAAATAATCTACATTCCATGAGTGTAAATTCTTTGAGCAGTTTGAGTCCATTTCTTAACAATCCTATAAATCGAAATACAGGTTTACGTATTTGTAGAGTTTTAAAATGACAGTTGAAAACCCTTTTTATAAAACCGTAAATAAATGAATATTTGGTAAGGTATGATACTAAAATTAAAACATGATATCAATAATTAAGATTTTGTATAAAGCAATTTTTACACAGTTTCAATCATAACTTTTATTATGTATTTTAGGCATTATTCTATAGAAACAGTAAAATTAACTTCCAAATTCTCCATGTGCAATTCCTAACAGAAACACAAATAGATTGGCCCCTGCTGCGGCGGATAATATTAACAAACTTTTCGACAAAAACCTGGGTGTGTTAGAAATTATTAACAAAATTCAAATTAGAAATAGTTATTCACTTGCGTTTTAATACGTTTTGCTTCTCAAAATGTGCATATCCACTGTAGATTTTCTCGTCAGTTTCTGAAAAACTAAAAAACTAACTCCGACAAAAATATTTATAAGATAGACAAATAATCTCGTAGAAAAAAGATATACTTCAATTATAATGAAGTGAAAATTAAACACCTGGGGTTTTCTGACATTAAACGCGATATAATGGAATTGGTGTGCAAAAGAGAAAAAAACAGGCAGAATACATGTATAGTTTTTTGTGTTCGCCATCTGTAACCTCATGGTGAATTTAAAACAGTCATCAATATTTTGTAAATTCGGTTATCCCTAAATACTACTACAGTATGTAGATTATCAAATTAGCTCTCTTAATGTATTTTGTCCACACAAAAAAAACGGTTCATTATCGACGTCATATGCAAGCTGACCGATAGTAATAGAGGAGGCTGATAGCTTCCGTCTAATTACTGACAAAAAAGTCAGCGTACTAAACGATATAAGGTGGTTCGTGATAATGTTGGTTAAATAAAGATGTGTTTATTTAGCTCATGGCTTCAACATACCTGTACCAGCTCTTAATCGTATTTAACATTTCTAGTACCAAATAAATATGTTTGTAAATATATGAATATGTAATCATATAACAGAGTAATTTTCATGCGAGTTTTGATATAATATGTAAATGATGATTATGTTTTCTTATCTTCCAGGTGCATACGTATTTTACCTGGTTGAAATGGCAATGGTGCATGTACAAAGGGTAAGGTGTTTAAAACTAAACGATAAGCTGGAAGCAAATTTAAAAAATATATATACCAGGTGTGTTTCTGAAGTCAGGCGTTTTTTTAATCTATAGCAGAAAGGTATACTCTGAACCTCATCGAAGGAATCTCATCACTCACTGTTTTGTTTCATCTCCAATACATCCATCAAGGTGTGAAGACAAATAATTCTAACTTAAAGAGATTCTAGCTGAGGGATGTAGGCGCCTTTTGCATTTTTGCAATTGTAATAAATCAAGAATACGAATATATTAAACGATAGGAAATTCTATGGTTCAGTGGACTTAATTCATATAATGGAACTCGAACATGGAATGATTATTACTTCACCAGAATGGCAAAAACGGGGGGCAAAAAAAATTCTCCGTTTCATGATATAAAAAAAAAGATTGATGGATGGTAAATGGCGATCTTTTAGGATCACTTATCACTGTGTGTGGTTTTTTTAAAAACAAGCTATAGATACGAAAGTTGATCACAACAGCTATAAAATCCTTATAATAGCCAAATGTAATCAACAAAATTTTACAAACCTGCCCCCCCCCCCATGTATCTTAATTATTGCCTTAAAATTTCATCTTTTTATATAAAATGTTTTTTAAAATATTAAGATAAACACAATGCTAGGTTTTGTATATCGCCATACGGCAAGAATGTAACCGAAGTCGGTATGATGTTACTTTTCGGTACTTATTTTCAGTTCATCCGCATTTTTTTTTAACTTCTCGCTTCTTTTCAATACATGTAATATTTGCCGTCATTTTGCTATATAAAGCGTCTTGTTCTGAGTTGTACTATTAAATTTACATGTACTTGGACTTTGTCTAGATGATATTTCTAAGTTCATTCCTTTTGCGTAGATCGTTATGTATCATCAGATTCAAGAGTAAGTGGCGATAAAGGTTGACTGATCGTCCACTCACTTTCTTCTTCCTCATTTGAAATATTGAAAAGTTTGATCATCTAACTTAACGCCAGACTTGACGCCGGAAACATTTACTTCTAATATGGGGAATAAATAACATTATAAAGATACAAAAGTTGCATAAACACCAAATGAATGCAAATGAAAGTTAAAAGACGGACATATGCAAGGAAGTAGAATGTTCATATGGAGGATGAGCCTTCCAGTCACTTCCTCTTATGCTTTCCTAGATCCACCTGTACTCACAGCGAAATGAATCATATGCAAAAGCAATATGGAAAGTTTTTTTTTGAATGAAAAAGCTCAAAGCCAGATGTTCCAGCAGTAGTTGGGGGTGTATATGAATAAAGCGTAAGATATTTAATAGATTTATAGATGAACTGAAAATGAGCGCCAAAGAGAAACGACGTCATAACGATGCGGCGATAGACGAGATCAAACGATGTGTTTATTGTGATATTTAAAAAGTATTGCATATATCTGAATGAAATTGAATTTTCGGGCGAAAATCAAAATAGATAGAGGTATCAGTATTTAAGATTTTGCTGATATTTTTTTTTTTATTATAAAAGGTTTTATAGCAGTTGTGACATTATACTTTGGGATAAACCCTCGTATTTTTATTTTTTCTGAACTACATCATAGCACAGGTTAATATATCTATACCAGGGGATACATTAATTTAGTGCTTACCGTATGTTTTAACAGAGACTATTTTGCCATACACTTTGCTGTAATAACCTTTCTAGACAGAAACCGTATCACTATCAAGACTTTTTTTACTGGACACCAGGGGGCGCTCTTTACTAGATGTAAAAGTTTTAATCTTTTGACAAATTGCACAGAACTGCAGTTGCAAAATTTCATACTAAATGCTTCAGAGGAAATAAAAAAATATTTTTTCAATGTACATTTTACCATGATTTTTATACGATTGTAAGTTTGGGAAAGCATATTATAAACGTATAGTATGATATTTTTTTAATTAAAATTTTCCCATGCTTTCGTTCAAATTATAATATGATATCGACATAGATTTCCATATCTAAACAACATGTAAGTATGATAACTTTTTGTGTTATATATTTTTCGAAAAAAGTTTTCGTCTAAAGTGTAACAGAAATGATATCAACATAGATTTCTACATCTTTTGAATGCATACATGTATAATTTGACGCTTGCGTCAATGTTCTTTGTATATAATTGTGACAAATTAAACTGATATTAACAATAATTGTATTTTAGAAAACACAAGGAGAACAAACTCCTGTTACACTTACAGCCTTCAACAACCAGGCTGTAGACGCTATTATTAAGGAAAAAGAGGTAAAAACTCGTTATATATATATATATATATATATATATATAATATATATATATATATATATATATATATATATATATATATATATATATATATATATATATATATTCATAAAAGAAAAAGAAAATGCACAGTTTCCAAATTTCATTTAACACAAGCGCTTTCTGGATTTAACAATCCTTCTTCAGGTGTACATACTTTGAACTGATCAGTTCAAAGTATGTACACCTGAAGAAGGATTGTTAAATCCAGAAAGCGCTTGTGTTAAATGAAATTTGGAAACTGTGCATTTTCTTTTTCTTTTATGATTATTTTTACTGTGTGACATCATCTTTTAACTACTTTTGAATTATATATATACACATATATATATATATATATATATATATATATATATATATTATATATATATATATATATACCAATTAAAACCATCGGATTTCTCATCCTTCGACCTTTTGTATTTGGAGAAAATAACGTGTACTAATAATTTAGTTATAAAGCTTCTATGTTTTCATTTAAAATTTCAGGGCGAGGAACAAAGGAATTCAAGAGGCAGAAAAGGTGAATCCTGATATGATTCCATGATAATTTGCTTATATTTTGATCAAATACATATTAAAACCTGGAATGTCAATTATTTAAGTTTGATATACATGTATGTTTAGAAGACCAATTGGTAATGAAGAAATGTGGAATTATTTGATAAAGAATTTGGAAAAAGTCCAGAATTTTTTTGACGTACCGTCACGTTAATATACTCTTTAATATACAGTTTTTCATTAGTGTTATTGTTCCCCTGCAGTTGGGTTTTAGTTTTTTTCGTGGTAAAACAAAATTATAGATAGGCCCTGTAGGGAATTTTGAAGATTCCTAAATATAAGCAAGAAATTTATTAATCTTGTAATCTTGTAATTTCGCGAGAAGTATCACTTGTGAAATAGAATTACTGGCGTTTGCATTTACATTGTTGAAATGCACATAATCAACTTTCCACTCGAAAATTCACAATTAATGTCCTGCGTTTCGGACATCTACAAGTCATTTCGCGATCTTGACGTAAACTAAAAAATCTACATTATTATCAATTGTTATATTGGAAATAAGTATTTAAAGACATGGAGAGAAAATAGGAAATTCAAAACAGAACAAAATAATTTCTTTAGAAACGATGATATTGACCAAATGAGCGAAATCAAATCTGTCTACAATATCTTAATTTAAAGCCCTTCTGCTCGACTCTATGTCCAAAACATTCCTTAAAACATGATTGTGACTTAAACCTTTTGGTTGTGTTGTCCATTCTATAGCTTAATGTTGAGCTAACTCCCCAAACAATCCATTAAGTTACCTGTAAATGTCCATTCTTTTTGGAAAACTCTCCATTCTTTTAAAAATGGACAGTTTTTTCAAAAAGAATGGACAGTTAAAACAAACAGAATGGAGAGTTACAGGTAAACTTTGGAATGTGTTCAAGAGGGAAACAAAAAACAAATACATTAAATACTTTCTAATTTACGTGTAAATAACAAAAAGAACGCGGAGATCAAAGTTAATCCAGAATATAATCATATGTCTGCACAGCATCCACTCGATTTTACTCTTTTAAATCCATGAATGATGCACGTTATTTCAATACCCAAAACTTAATTTTCACAAAACTTGAATTCAAATGACACAATTTCACATTTGATTTAAATTTCGGAAAAATCATTCCCTCCAGGAGAATTCATTTTCAGATAGAAGTACGTTTAATATTAAATCCTCCACCCAGAGAACAGTTTGCACCATGAACACTACACTGCTGCAGTTGATATTTCGGTAGAAAATAAATAAAAATGAAACATTACCAGATTTGATTTGAAAAACATTTCAGGTCGAAGATTGGCTCATGGCTAACCCAACACTCAGAGCACAATTTGCATCTCACCATTACACTCTGCAGTTATAATATATCCTCAAAAATAGAATTCAAATAAAACATTTCCAGGTTTGATTTGAATTTGATCATCTGTATCTGTTGTTGAAGTTCATTTTTGGGTCAAAATTTGGCTAATATTTCTTTTACTCTTACTTTTCTGTTTCCAAATCCAAATATATCACTAATTTTGAACATATTTTGGTTTATAAGATTTTGATTCTGTCATATACTCTCTACATCACAGGGAAACATGTATGCCTTTACAACGCAAACTGTAAACTGATTTTGAAGCATCGCATACTACTTGTATAAATACTAGTATCCAAAAAAATCCACCTGTAACTGTCCATTCTTAAAACAAAGACCTTTTGTTATTTGCATCTGGAAACACAATGGCTATTCAACAAATTGCTCTGTATCCCTAGCTTACCTGTGACTGTCCATTCCGTAAACAATGAAATTGAATTGAATTGAACATATTTTATTGACAAAGAGTCAAAAAGATTAGACACAAGTTCAAAAACTTAGATAGTCTTCTCCTAATACAACATTTTGTAAAATTGCCAAAATAAATTACATGTATATATATGGTCTACTACATATACAGAGTAGTAATAGAAAGAAGATCTTTAAATGTATAAATATAGATTTACAATGGTAAAAAAATTAAGCTTTTTTTGAAAAACGACCACATTCATTTAGAAACGTTTGAATAATCTTAAAAAGTTCAGCATTTTGTTCAATAGTAAGAGAATCATCACCCAATAGCATTAAATTTACATCTGTAACATATAAATTATTGAATGACAATAGCTTATTCATTAAGGAATTCCTTGCATTTGCATAATTTTTACAAGCAAAAACACATGGTATGCATCTTCTAGTAGTCCACATGAACAATTTGGACTAGTTATTAGTTACAACGATATAAGTCAGAGTTTAAAATACAATGGTGTCTCAGTCTTGTATAAATTATATTCAAAAACCTTTTTCCATATGAAAAATATTTCTGAGGTTTTACAATATTGTTTTGCAGACAGTTCTTAAAAATTTTAATAGAAGTTGCCTCCCTTGCTTTAAGACTAAGGGAATTCCACTTTCTGACAGTATCAGGAATAAATGATTTGTTAAATAATTCTAATCTGTATTTTGGCAAAGAATAGTTTAAGAAATTCCTAGTAGTATATCCTGAAATATTGCCTCTTGTGTCAGGTACTAAATTTTGTATATAACTAGGTGCTAAATTATTGTGCATTTTATACATTGTTATTAATTTTGCTCTGTTTCTTCATTATTCCAAAGGTTCCCAACCTGTTTCCAAATAAAATGAAATTGTCATTGTATGTGTGCTACCTGTCATTTTGTACATTTTTTATTTAATTTTCAGAACAAAGGAAATCCATGTTTTAAGTAGGAGAAAGGCCGAAAACTGTCCATTTTGTGAGAAAAAGAACTAATCTCGGGCCTACGGCCCTCGATTAGTTCTTCCTCTCACAGAATGGACAGTTTTCGGCCTTTCTCCTTTACTTAATTTACCTAATTAATAACTAATACATGCCTTTCTTTGTCAGCTATTACACCCCTGGTGGTAATGATCATTATTGGTGACGCCCTCCATAACTTCACTGACGGACTGGCCATTGCTGCGTCATTCTCTACCAGCTTACTAGAAGGAATAGCGATCACTATCGCAATCTTCTGTCATGAACTTCCTCAGGAATTGGGTAGTCTTAATATTCTTATAAAAACACGACAGTGACGTAAACCTTTTGTCTGAGTTGTCCATTCTATATCTAATTGTTGTGCCAACTGAAACAATCCATAAAGTTATCTGTTACTGTCTATACTTTTTGAAAAACTGTACATTTTTAAAAGAATGGATAGTATTTCAAAAAGAATGGACAATTAAAACAAACAGAATGCAGAGTTACAAGAATATTGGAATGTACCGATGAGGAAAAAACAAACAATTTAAAGATAACATTTAATCGCATATAAATAATAGAAAGAAAATGTAGATCTTAGTCAATCCACAGCATACTCCATACTCCATGAATGATATACGTTACTAGTACTTCGATACTTATAACACAGTTTCATCCTCGGCATTACACTGTTGCATTAATATATTTCTCAATAATTGAATTTAAGTGAAACGTTAAATTTTTCAGATTTGATTTAAAATTCATAAACAGCATTTCTACGGAAAAGAAGTTTATTATTCGGATCGAAGTTTGGCTAATAGTTACCGTTAATCCAACAAATATGACACGGATTGCAATTGCTGCAGTCAGTATTTCCTCAAAAAATAATTTGAATTGAAACATTCATTTTCAAGTCGAAGCTCGCTAATACATGTCTACTTACTCATAACACTTTGCACCTCACCATCACACCGTAGCAGTCAAAATATCCTCAAAACTTGAATTCAAATGAAGTTTTTTTTTTCAGTTCTGATATGAGATTAGTTACCAGTATTTCGTTGGAAAAGAAATAACAAATCCATTTTCTGGTCGGAGTTCAGCTAATATTGTGTGTGTTGTTTTGTTTTTCTTTTTACTTCTTTCTGTTTCCAGATCCAAATGTCACCCAAAATTCCACCCTTATTTTTTGACTCTCAATTTATACTCTCTCCATCAGATGATGACATATTTACCGCAAACTGTGAATTGATTTTGAAGCACTACATACTTGTATGAATATTCCCACAAACCCAATTGTAACTGTCCATTCTTTAGCCAAAGACCTACTTGAAACACAATAGCTATACAACAAAATGCTGTGCACCCCTAGCTTGTCCACTCTGTAAACAATGAACTTGTCATTGTCTGTGTGCTACCTGGCATAATCTATTCTGAATATAATATCAGTTTCCTTTTTTTTCTTTTTTTTTTTTTTTGATTCTCAGGACAAAGAAAATATTAATTTAAGTTGAAAAAAGGCACCAAACTGGCCATTCTTTGAGGGAGGCCCTTGATCAGTTCTTTCTCTCACAGAATGAACAATTTTCACCTTTTCTCTTTTACGATTTATATTTTGTATATATATTATGTTATATTTTGTTCATGGACTGTAGATAAGCATTTTCCAACATCTAATCTTTAAAGATTTGCCAGTAAGTTTCAGTAGAAATATTATTGAGTGTACAAGCATAACAAAAATTAGTTACAATTTTTATGCCCCGCCATGAATATGGCCGGGGCATATAGTGTTTGTCATGTCCGTCTTCCGTCCTTCCGTCTGTCCTTCCGTCACACTTTGCGTTTAGCTCTGTTCAAAGCTCATTTTCAAAGAAACTATCCAAGATGTTTTTAACAAACTTCATATGCTGATAGATATTGGTGAGAGCTATGCAACTGCATCAACATTTTTTGACCTTGACCTTTCCTTTGACCTTGACCTCACTTTTCTTAAATTAGTGTTTAGCTCAGTTTTAATGAAACCATTCAAGATGTTTTTAACAGACTTCATATGCTGATACATACTGATGAGAGCTATTCAACTGCATCAATATTTTTTTACCTTGACCTCTCTTTGACCTTGACCTCACTTTTCTTTAAGAAGTTTATAGCTCAAATTTAAAAATACCATTCAAGATAGTGTTATCAAACTTCATATGCTGATACATACTGATGAGAGCTATTCAACTGCATCAACATTTTTTGACCTTGACCTTTCTTTTGACCTTGACCTCACTTTTCTTAAATTAGTGTCAAACTTCATATGCTGATACATACTGATGAGAGCTATTCAACTACATCAATATTTTTTCACCTTGACCTTTCCTTTGACCTTGACCTCACTTTTCTTTAATTAGTTTTTAGCTCAGTTTTAAATAAACCATTCTTAATATTTTTATCAAACTTCGTATGCTGATACATACTGATATAACCTTTTCAACTGCATCAACAATTTTTGACCTTGACCTTTCCTTTGAGCTTGACCTCACTTTTCTTAAATTAGTGTTATCAAACTTCATATGCTGATACATACTGATGAGAGCTATTCAACTGCATCAACATTTTTTGACCTCGACCTTTCTTTTGACCTTGACTTCACTTTTCTTAAATTAGTGTCAAACTTCATATGCTGATACATACTGATGTAAGCTATTCAACTGCATCAATATTTTTTCACCTTTACCTTTCCTTTGACCTTGACCTCACCTTTCTCATTTTGTGTTTAACTCGGTTTTAAAGAAACCATTCATAATATTTTTATCAAACTTCGTATGCTAATACATACTGATGTAACCTTTTTAACTGCATCAACATTTTTTGACCTTGACCTTTCCTTTGACCTTAACTTCATTTATTTTAAATTAGTGTTTAGCTCAGTTTTAAATAATCCATTCATAATATTTATATCAAACTTAATATGCTGATACGTATTTATGAGAACTATTCAACTGCATCAAAAACGTTTGACCTTAAACTTTTCTGAGACCTTTACCTCACTTTTCTTAAATTTGCATATTGCTTAATTTTAAAGAAACCATTTAAGATATATTTATGTAAGCTTATGCACTTATACATAATTTGGTGAGAATTTATCATCTATATCAAACTTTTTAGATTTCAATTTCAATTTTAAAGAAATTTTTCAAGATATTCTTATCAAATTTTCATACACTAATACAAATTTTTATGTTGCATTACTTATATACCCTCGGCGGGGCATTCATGTCCTATGGACATATTTCTAGTTAATTTAGATTCTAAAAGAATGAATTTGTGCGCATATATTCTCAAAAATTGTAAAAACTCTTATTCTAATCAAATCTATGTTTTGGGGTTAATTTTTTCTTTTTATTTGAAGGAGATTTTGCAATACTGATCAGCGAAGGATTGACTTTTAAGAAAGCTTTGATTGCCAATCTTTTCTCCTCCCTTACCGCCTTTATTGGGTTTTATATTGGAGTCCCAATCTCCTCCAACATGGGGGCCAAGCCTTGGATCTTCTCCATTACCGCGGGAATGTTCCTGTATATTTCACTAGTCGATATGGTAATTTCATGAGTATCATGTAGCACAATTTTTTTAGGGATATTTTGAATTTTAGTTAAATATGACATGTTTTAACATATGAAGCTTTTAAATACTTACACCTACTTTGTATATTTTGCCTGAACTGTGGAAAAAATTTTTTTTTTTATTTTATCAAGTTCAATCAACGCATGGAGTCTCCTTCGATCAGATGTTTACTTACATCATCAAATTGGTCAATAACACCTATAACATTTATACTTTTGATATGATTTTCTGTATTATACATGTTCAGTTTATATTCATGGAATGTTCTATAGGACTGTGTGCGCCTATCTGAGATTTTTTTTTTTCATTCGGGATTTGCGCAGTGGATAGAGCGTTTGCTTTAGAGTCGCGAAGTAAGGAGTTGATCCTTACGTCTCGAGTTCGAATCCCACTGCGGGACGTGGAGACCGGTCCTTTGGATGAGACTGTATAAACCGAGGTCCCATGTCGCAGTAGGTGCTGACACGAAAAAGATCCCTCACTGTTTAATGGCCCTGAGTGCCGAGAAAAGGTCAAAATTTGCAGCCCTCCACCGGCATGTGATGGCGTCTCAAAATGAGGGGAAAATTCTCGAGAGGGACGTTAAACAACAAACAAACAAAACAATCATTCGAGATTTCGTGTAAAGTATGTCTTATTTGACTACTTAACATTAATATACAATAAAGGGGAAATATTCTATATTCTAACGTTGGTTTCTCTATTTCTTTTTAGCTTCCCTCTTTGATAAAGAATGGATCCACAAACGTCAGAACCTTTGTTTACCATAACATTGGCATTCTCATTGGAGCTCTTGTTATCATACTGCTAGCAATATTCGAAAGTAAAATTGAAATCGATCATTAACATTACAAAATATGAATACTGAGTTTTGATATTTTGTTATTCATTTTTTATATTTTTATGTTGATCTTCACTTTGAATTTGACTGTTTTTGGATAAAATATGTTTATTATGATTTTTAAAAATATATATTGCATAAACTACTCATTGTTATGAGGTTTTTCATATTGCTTGTTTTTTTTTCATATATTTTGCTAACGAATTAATATGGTTCATTTAATCTGAAATATACATGTACAGTACATTATTTTTTTTTTGTTTAAATATCATTATTACAAGTGAGGAATAACGATCAATGTGATCTACAAAATTAATAGACAAAGTTCTCTTTGCATAATAGTTTATAAGGCCATTTAAGGTTTCAATGTTTTGAACAAATTTCTGATAACATAAGGATACACCAAAGGCTTTTTTCAAGATTTTCAACAATTTTGAGATTTTTGGGTAAGAAAAAGAAGTTAATCACTGCTTTATAATGCATGTAAAAAATTTTATAATTATGAAATGGTTTTCTAATTATAGAGTAATAATGAAACATAAACACTACCACCATGTGAATGTTCCGTTATTGAAGCTTCTGATTTGATTTGTGACTGCCTGCTCATGAAAGACGCAATAAATCACTGTGACCACTTGGGGAATTCTTCACTAGCCACACAGAGGTTATCAGTAATTTAACTACAGGGACTCTAGATTTAGAGAAGGAGATCTAACAGATCACTCATGACCATAAAATAGGAGGTGGAGCTTAGCTCTTGCCATTTTGCCGGGAAATCTTTCTGATTTAGAATTGAACCTATTTTACTCAATTAAAAGCATCTAAAGAAAAGAACCTCCATTCTTGTGAATATGCATGGGAAATATGACTAAGTGACAGGTATCCAAAGCTGAATCTCCAAGGTGTCATATATTTCTAGCTTTGGCAGATTTTGTTGTGTAATGGGTTTTTGCCCTCTACTGTAAAGTAAGATCAGACAGTTTGTGGTATTATTTCAAAGGATTCAGCTCCTTTATTTATTGACCAATTTCTCTGAAAATTGGATGGGTTGCTTCTCAAATGTGTGTTCACAAAAACGTATCTCAGATTTTTGATATCTACCTTAGTTTTGGAAATATTGGGGAAAATGTTAAATTAGGCTAATAAATTGGTAACATTGAAGGCAAATGGTTGTAACTTTTGAATTAGAAGATTTATCAAAAATCTGAGATACAGTTTTTAAGTTCAATCTTTAATCTACCTTGAGGCAAAATTACCACTTTACGGGGTTAAATACAAAAAAGTTGATTTATAACATATTCATGCACTAAAATTTACATTAATATTTGAATAATTTTTTAATAAGTTATTAATTAAAGTTTAAAGTAGGATAATTAAATAGTAAATTTAACAAGCTTTCGAATGATATATACTTTTATTATGTTATCTTTGATAATGAAAGAATTACATGCAAATTAAATTCTGGAATTTGGAAACCTTTGGTGTATCCTTAAATAAACCCATATAATCAAACTCGTTCCTTTGGATATAGTTATTAAAGTTTATCTATTTCACAATATCTATATATTTCCCAACTAAATTTCAGCCATGTCTATTGAAAAAAAAAAAGCTTTTAATTATCAAAGTTGAATTTAAAATGCTTATTTGTAATATTTGAACAATATTTGTGCTTATTGGTGCTTTAATATTGCTGAGTTGATTATTTTGCTTTGTTACTTGTACTCATATTTACAATAATAAAAGCCATGACGAGACTTAGTAAACATTTGTTTGACTCAACGTTAAATATTATACATATATCACATGGCTTCGAGGGTGACATACCAGAATGTTTGCCCCTCGGTGACAGGAAAGTCCTGGAGTGTTATGTCACCCGATGCCGAAGGCACTCCAGGACACGAGAAGTCATGTGGTATATGTTATATAACATTTTTAGATTAAAAAATCGTCTAGAATTGTTTAAGTTTAGGCAAATAATCCAAAAATGCTTTCATGACGTTAAGAATTGAGCTCCGTTGTTTACGTTTGCCTAGCAATCAACGTCATGAAATCTCAAACCCGAGCAACAAATGCATAACATAAAGACACGTGAAAGTGACCGGGAGGGTGTTATAACTGTTTCCGTCGGGTGATATAACTGTTTCCGGTGTTATTCAGCATTCTTCAGGGTTTATAGTGAAACTTATTACATTTGTGATATAATAGGAAAACTTCTTCAAAAATGTTATATTACACATATATCACATGGCTTCGAGGGTGACATTACACACTTATCCACTGGCTGTGAGTGGGATAGCTCTTTTATCAAACCCGCGACAAGGACTATTCCCCGAGGGCTTGCCCGAGGGGAATAGTTCCTGTCAAGGGTTTGATGAAAGTGCTATCCCACTCAAAGCCAGTGGATAAGCGTTTTATTATACTGATGTAAATTATAATTTCTGAGGGTTGGATAACGGCTGATACTACAGTGTCATAGGCAAAACATGAAAAGTTCAAAAGAATAATTATAAAAGTTTTGAGGAAGTATTTAGAGTAAGATAACACTGCAAGAATAAGCTGAAATCCTGATGACGTCACAATGCTATTGAAGTCATAATGAAATCATCAGTCTATAGATTTATCGCAGGAAATCAAAACTGGCGGCAAAAATTGAATGAAAGTTTTCCGAGGGGTGGATAGCACAAACTATACCCCGGGGTATAGCTTTGTTAGACGTGAAATTTTCAGACTATAGAAAAATAGTTATTTTACCTTCTCAACTTTTATAGGAAACATTTTAACAGAAGTATAATAAACCAGAATATCTGCCCCAAGGTGACAGGAAAGTCCTGGAGTGTTATGTCACCCGATGCTGAAGGCAGAGGGTGACATAACACTCCAGGACTTTCCTGTCACCGAGAGGCAAACATTCTGGTATTGTCACCCGAGAAGTCATATGTGGTATATGTTAAATATATTATTTTTAAATGAAAAATAGTCTAGAATTATTTAAGTTTAGGCAAATAATCCAAAAATGCTTTCATGACGTTAAAAATTGCGCTCCGTTGTTTCTGTTTGCTTAGCAACCAACGTCATGAAATCTCGAACCCGAGCTACAAATGCATAACATAAAGACACGTGAAAGTGATCGGGAGCGTGTTATAACTGTTTCCGCCGGGTGATATAACTGTTTCCGGTGTGTGCCATAACTGTTTCCGGTGTGATTCAGCATTCTTCAGGGTTTATAGTGAAACTTATAACATTTGTGATATAATAGAAAACTTATTCAAAAAAATGTTATATAGAGAGCATATTCAATGTTTTATAGATGAATATGGAATTTATTTCACGAGTGGGACAGGATTTTTTTAAAAATATTTTCACGAGTGCAAAGCACGAGTGAAAATATCAAAAAATCCTGTCTCACGAATGAAATAAATTCCATATTCATCTACAAACATTGAATTTTCTGTTTATTACATTTTTTTTATTATCCCTTTGCCTCTGTCTTTTCTTAACACAGTGCCATAGGCTTGACGTCATACATGTAGTTGAGCGGTTGAGACGTCATAGATTACCAATTGTGATTTGAAAACATTACACAGCATAGATTTTAGCAACATATTTGGGAAGAAATTTGCAGTTTTAGCTCTACTAAGATGGTTAGTTACTATCTCTATCTTATGACAGGCCAGAAATTATTTTTTACTTTCTTTGATATCCTTTCACGCTGTGAGAGAATATCATTTTGGTATCCTTTCAAACTGTGAGAGAATGTCACTTTTATTCAATAAATAAATCACAGTATTTCACTGTTGAAAATGTAAAATAAAAATATTTACGTGAACAAGAAAATTGAAATTTCAAAATTTATTAATCGGAAATACTGATCAATTTCAAAACGATAATTTTACAACATTATACCCTTTTGATATTTCATCAAATTATCACCGGGAAAATATGTGTAAAAATTTCCGGCAACACTGAATGAACCATAAAAATGCTAACGATGGAATAACAAGTAAGTAATAAGCTTAGGTCGGTAGGACGCATTCTGGAAATAAAAAAATACAGTCTTAGTATGGCATTGAACATAATGAGCATGAATGTCTTTACCACAAAAATACACTGCATGTGATAAATCCTTGTCTCTTGAGACAGAGAGCTTCAGTGAAAATGATTATTTGTAAATCATAGTTTTTTGTGCTCAATTGATACTGCAAAAGAATTAATCAAAACCTATGATTTCTACATGTCATTAGATCTCAAACACAGGGGTGGGGGGGGGGGGGCAAATAAAACTTAGGGACGAATTAATACATCACCTTGTAAAGGAAAGTACTGAAGAGCGTAGTTGTAGAAATTTAATTTGCTTTGATGATGGCAACTTCAACAACTTTAGACAATGCTTCTGAGAGTAGTGATGTTTGGAAATGTTCTATGTGCTTTGAACGGTTCAAAACTCCACGTATGTTACCATGTTTACATTCATTTTGTCAAGGATGTTTGTCATCGTTTATCGTATCAGTATGCCAAACTAAGGCGGACCCTGTGGGATTCCATTGTCCTTTATGTCGGGAATTCGCTCCAGCACCTTGTTTTTCTGCAAATCCAAATGAATGGGGTACACAATTCCCAATTAATCAGATTTTGTCTGAATTTTCTAGTCAAACGGATGTTGCAAGTGTTTGTGAGGCGTGTAAAAGAGAAAATGAGGACGAGGAAGCAAAGAAGTATTGTTTTTCTTGTTCAGAGGCACTTTGTGATAACTGTGCAAAATACCACAGAAGAAATCGCATTCTTAAAGATCATGAACTTTTGATTTAGATGAAGCGAAATCTGGTCGTAAAATGTCTACGAAACCATTGATGACAACGTGTGCTATACATAAGGCAAGAGAAATAGAACTCTTTTGCAATGATCACGAACAACCATGTTGTACAATGTGTGTAAGTACCGATCACAGAAAATGTGACAGTGTGGAAACCATTGAACAGAAAGCAGAAAACCTCCGAAGAACTGATTCTTGTGATGATTTATTGAGTGACTTGAAAGAAACAGAAAAGAAACTTTCAAACACTAAATCTAAACAAGAAGAAAATATTTTGAAATTTGAACATATGTCTGATGAAATTACAAAAGATGTTCAAAAAGTAAAAGAAGAACTTGTTCAGCTTCTTGAAAAGCTTGAAATTGAATGTCTTAATGAAGTCTCACAATATACAAAGGAAGGTAGAGAAAGGATGACGAAAAATTCCGAGTCAGTAAATGACAAGCTTCAGTTAGCGCGCTTCTGCATAAGAAGTTTGGAAAAGTTCAAACGTCTATCAGACGAAGAAGTTGTCATGGTATTCCGTAACTGTCATCAGAAACTACAGCATGTTAAAAATTCTACTATAGAATCTGTTTGTATAAAAATGGAAGCATTTGTTTCTGATTATTTAAAAGCACTAAGGACAGTTTCGAAGTTTGCGTTTTTAAATGTGATGGAGAAAGTTGAAAGAGTTGATGAAAAAGTAAAATTTGATCTAAAAACTTTAGAATTTTCTCGTGAGGTAACAGTACAAGACGCAGGAATTCGAGGTATAGCTTTTCTCTCTGGTGAAAGTGTCTTATTCGCGAGTCGAACTGGTCCCAAGAGAGTTTTGGTGTATTCTGTTGAATCATTGAAATTTGACCATGAAATGCAAACTAAAGATTTCATTCCTTTCGACATAAAATTGGTTGGTAAACTTTTATATGTATCCAGTGAATTTAGTGATGTTGTCAAAGTCTTTGGAAGAGATGATAATTATAGTAGAGTATTTTCTATCTCTGTTGGAAAAAAATGTTTTGGAATGGATGTATTTGACGACCATATTTACATAGCATGTATTTCCTCAATCATTAAAATAGACATGAAAGGAAACAGGGTTAGTGAATATCCTACTGCAGGAGATGCTAAATACGTTGTTGTCGAGAAAATTGGACAGATTGTATATAGCAGTCATAGTAATAACACAGTCACCGCCATTTCTGAACAAGGTGATGAAGTCTTGACATACAGCGATCCAAATCTAAAGTATCCTTATGGACTGGAGAAAGACTCGTCAGATAACATTTACGTGGCTGGTGCTCATAGTAACAATGTACACGTTCTGTCACCAGACGGCACTCCACTCAGGATATTTGTCAATTTAACGAATCCTGTATTATTTAGACTTAACGAAGAGCAAAATATTGTATTTGTATGTTGTGAAGGGAATAATATCAAAACTTTTAATGTGCACTCATGAGATAACTTTCAAAAGTCGGATTAAAAAAAATATATGCATAGTACCTTTGAAGAGATAGCCATTTATCAAAGACTTTTTTAGAGTTTGAATCAAAACTCTTTATGTGTCATGGATTTCATTCTTTAAGAATTTCTCCAATCTCTCTATGATGAAAATCTTTGATGCCTTAAACTTATATGCCATAAAGATTGAAAAATAGCAAATTTTAAAATGTTCAGAGTCTCATTATTAACGTTTGCAGCAATGTAGAAAAATAACAATGACTGTTTCCAAGAGTTTTAAAGGCATGTTAAACATATTATGAAAACCATCTATTAAATACTGTAAATTCAATACTGTATGTTTCTATGGAAACAAAGTGTTGAAAACTAATAAATTTCATTTTAATAAAGTCTACATTTAGAAAATAAGAACAATAATAGATTGAAATGCAACCAAATAATAGGGAAGGATCCTTGAAATGTAGTCTAAGGAAGAAATGTGATATATCTTACTGGTTGGCAATGGTTGCTATGGTTTGAATACCGCAAAGGGATTTCAGATTTAGTTTCTGTATGCTTTTATCTGATTCTATATGTGTCTTTTTTATAGAGAACATTTCTATTTAATTGGATTACACATTTTAAAGCCAATGGTTTGGTCCTTATGTGCAAAATTTCAAATTTACTAAAAATAGAGCATTGGGTATGGAAACTGTTCAACAAAATATGCGTAAAGCGCTGAAAAATATTCTGCTTCCTTTAACACGTACTCTTGTATGAAGATTCCTAAAACTTTCGTAATTCATTTGATATTTATGAACAACTAACCTGACTTTCAATTATGATGACCACACAATCTCCGACTGGCTGCAAGAAGCTTCCAAAAATGGTTCATTATAACAATGAAGTTAACAAAATTGAACATTTTCCCTTATTGGTAACCATACCAACAGTGCTATTTTCTTCATCAAACTTGATCAATATATGAAACTCAACTTTAGGTCTATCAAATAAGTACATTTTATTATTATTTTTAAAATAGTTCCATTATTTTAATACGTAAAGTCAAATATTATTGTTGTGTGGGTGTGGATGGGTGTTTGGGTGTGTGTGTTTTAGCATTTAAAATGTACTCTTTGCTTCCTCGTGTAAAATTATTTGTTTGAGTTCCATTGCAGAAAATTAGTAAGCTACATACACTAAACAAAATCAAATAAAAACATGTCAAACTTTTTGAATTGCAGAAATGTATGTTTGTCAGATTTGAAAATGATGTTCACATGTTGAACCGATCCGAAAAGGCAGCAAGACTATCAATCGTTTTAGAAATATGAAATAAACAATATAAAAAAAAATTTGACACTAATTTGATAGGAAGAAATTGGTATCAGTCGTTCGTGGTAGTAACTACTAGTAGTTAGAAGGGAAAGAAATTTTTAATCGACATGAAGAGATCCTATTTTCTTACTGAATAATTATAAAGTTACGGAAGTTTTTTTGCCTCAACCTTTATATGCATCCAAAATTTAGCTATAAATCAATTTAATTTCAATATATTTTCAACGTCTATTCAAGGTTGTTATTTGATATTGAAACAACGTTAAAGTTTCGCCGTTGCCTCAACTTTAATATTTCTGCAGCAAAATTCAACGTTGAGGAGCATTGGTGTCTTGTATTTCGAGTTCATTGGGATATACCGAATTGACATATGAATGGAAGTAACTATTGTTAATTGATAAAACGTCGTCGATATATCTGAATGTCGAGTTGATGGCCACAACAAGTGTTTTCTTCTTTTCATTTAGAAGTTTTTGAATAAATTCTGCTTCGTAGGAATATAAAAAAAAGGCGCACAATTAGTGACCACTGAAATTCCAACAGAATATTGACTTCAAAGATGTCAATGAGGAACTCCAGCAAATTTTTAATATCAACCCCAGAATCAGATTGATATTTTTACAAAGTAATTTTGTAGATGACCAATCACAAAATCTGAACATTTCCGAGTTCCATTTTTTTGAAAAAACACTTGTCTTTGTTATCAATAGACCTAATTTCAATTTATCGTGAGTAATGATTGAATAAAGTGTCGAAAAGTCATAAAGTCATAAAAAGTCATATACCATCTGATCACTCATATAAAATATTGAAAAATGGAAAGGAATTCGGCAGAGGGAAAGAGCTGGTAGGGCTAGGAATGAAACCCCATTTTACTACATTTAGTGTTGCTCTAACTGATGTGTTAAATAAATGTTAGTTTACTAGGCCTACAAACTCTTTTCCTTAACTGATTTTTTAAATATTTTGTATAACACAATACAAAGAAGACGGTGAAATATTCGGTGTTTCAGAAAACAACCCTTTACTTATACATTAATTAAATAAGCTTTGTATTTTCAAAAGCAGTAATTTTGAACATCAGTCGACAACAGGAAGTATATAAAATAAATAGGAAGTTATCCATGAAAATTGCATGTATCATAAGAAAGAAGGGTATTTTTAAAAAATAAAAATAGTTACATTAAATTATATTATATATTATTCATCCATTATTTTAGATAAATGTATTATAAAAAAAATTCTCAATAATTTCTGGGAAATCTGTATATGTTTTCCATAAGGAACACTAAAAAACACCTTTCTTCGCGTGCACTTTCTAATACTACACAAATAGATCGGCCGCTCCTTCATTGAGATTGACTGTATAGTACAAAGTTACCTGCAACCCTTTAAAAACAAATGTTGTTTATTAGTATTTTAATCCTTGGGTTTAAATCGCAACTAAATCTTATATTAGTATGATGTTTAATTCTAATCGAAATGGGACTCCTTCAGTACATGTTACACATGATTGTGCAGAATTTTTCAGAAAAGAAATCTAGCTTCAGCAAGATAAGTTGCATCTTTACATCCTTTTGTGAAAATCGATATTTTCGATCAGTTTTCTACTAGCACAAAAAAGAAACTAGGACATTCAAAGTTATGCGTAATGTGAATTGTATATTGTCTGTCTTGCACTGAGAAATTGTGTGTCAACTGTGCAAAGTCACACAGAAGAAACAGAATGACCGAACATCACATACTTCGTAGTTTTAATAATGTTACTTTTCCTGGCGACATTTATATACTAGTAACCAAACAAAGAATAGAGTGTAGCATCCATAAGAATAGGCCAATAGAACTCTATTGCAATGACCATGGAGAATTTTGTTGTTCAATGTGTGTCAGTACAAATCATAGAAAATGTGACAGCGTTGAAACCACTGAACAGAAAGCTGAAATGCTCAGAAAGTGTGGAATGTATGAATTCTTCCTGAAAGAAATAGCAAATGATCGAGGAAATATTCCCTAATAACAGCAAAAAGCAACAGGACCAAAACATTGTAACAGTTAACGAGGAGTCAGAAAAAATAAAACAAAACTTTAAAATTCTGAAAATGAAACTTATTTAACACATTGAAAAGCTTGAAAGTGATTGCCTTGGGGAGGTACATTGTAGTTAAGAAAGCAGAAGAGGGTAAAGTAAAACTGGAGAGAAGACCGAATCAACAAATGACCGAATTGAGTTATGCAGCACTTCAAAAAATTTCTTGAGGGAGTTAAAGATCGGAATGTTGAAATTGTCAGGGAGTTTTACGAAAGCCATCAAATACTTGGGTTTGTTAGAAATACTCGAATAGGGCCATCATCTCTATCACTATCGATCTAGTATAAATGATGACTTGAAAGCTCTTTTCAAAGTGTCAAAGTTTGCAAGTGTGGAAATGTCTGAAGTGGTAGATAAGATAGGAATTAAAAACACAATGAATGTTAAACAATTAATGATAAAATCATGCCTCAGTCGGTTTACACAAAAAAATTCAAATATTCGAGGAATGTATTTCAGGTATTTCTGATTGTGAAATAAAGGTTATTTTCGCTGAAGGATATAAATTTGTGTGCACTATCTCAGTTGGTAAGTAATGCCATGGACTTCCTCTGTGGGGTAATTTTCTGTATGTGGCATGTCTTACGTCCATCGTTAAAATGAACACAATGGGTCACTTGATTAAAACTTTACCAACATCTAATGGAGTTCTTTATGTCCTTGTAACAAAAATAGGGCATATCGTTCATTATAAGAAATTATGAAACAAGCAGAGTTACTGCCATTACTGATCAAGGAGAAAAAATATGGTCTTACAGACGTCCCAATATGATGTGTCCTCATAGTTTAGACACAGACACCTCCGACAATATCTACGTGGCTGGCTATGATAGTAACAAAGTTCATGTACTGTCCAGCTTAGGGGAACTTCTCGGAATTTTTGAAGGGATAAAAAAAGCCTGTATTTTTCAAAGTGTTTGAAGAGGAAAGCATTTGTTGTGTGTGCAGTGGGTGCTGTCATAATGAATTGTACAAAGTGAAATGCTTATCACAGCCTACTTGAAGAAGAGTCAAGACGCTCAATTCAACAAAATAAGTACATGTGTATATTGGTTGTATGTGTTATGAGTACCAGATTACACATGTCGGTAGGGGACTAGTATTGCTTATGCATCACTCTGAGGATGTTTGTTTTATATATATCCTTTAATAGTTTAAACACAATATACATACTAGCATTTGCTACACATCTTGCTCATTTATATTTCATCCAAAGTTCAAATAGATTTTCACTTAATAACTTTGCTCCTTTTAATTTTAGAATCATCTAAAATGTACCTACAAAAAAAATTTGAAGGAGAATTTGTAACGCTAACAAATTCAGAACTTTATATTTACAACTGGATGCAGATTATTATTCTTAACAGAAAAAATACATATTTAAAATATGAAATATTTATGTTATTTTGAAATTATTAAATCAGCAATCTTTTTTTCCGTCTATATTTGAATGTTTATAAATGATGAAAATGTTTCTGTATTTTCCGACTGAATTGGAAGGAATAATTTTGCTTTAAATTGAAATTTAAATAAGAGATTGAGAGAAATGCCAAATCCCTCATTGTCAACCAGTTTAATTTAAAAATTGAACGCATTTGCAATTTAATTATTTCTACAATGAACATTTAAACTATAACAAAATTAAAGGTAATTATGTATAAATGTATATAAAAATACATGTATTGTATATAAAGTAGGTATAATATTTAAATATTATATATATTAGTTCGAAACCGAGAATTATTCTAGTGTGTTAGGCCTATCATTTATTTGCTAACAATGTAAGAAATAAGCAATGAACAGTAACTCTTGCATTTTATGTTTAAGTTATCTTGGGATCTGATATTTTATATGATTTATTTATATTTTGTAATACACTATATTCAATATGGCTTTGACATTTTATTTTGATCATTTACAACAGTTTTTTGATTCATATGCAGTTTTATGATATTTCCAAATGCACGAATAAAGACGTGTAAGATTAAGTTCAGACTGTATTCAATGATCTACTGGGCTTTAAATATCATTATTGTCTACATATTTTTCAGTAACGTATTCACAGATCTTAATATTAAAACGTTAAAACGAGTTTTTCATGATATAAGAAAATAAGAGGGACATATCCATTTAAAAAACTAGACGTTTATATGTATTCTGTATCTCACATCCTTTGATAAAGTTCACATTACATCACCTAGAAGAAATGGTGTACATTTCACTAAGGTCCATTTGCCAATTATAGTATTAAAGAATCACCAGAAATTATGTTTACATAAAATCTCTTCAAATAAAGCTTTAATCCGTATAATTATTTCATCTTTGACCGTGATCTCCACTGACATGTCAAAAAAGCCACCTTCAAACTTGCAAGATATCTGGTAAGAAATTTAATTTAATGTTAACTGAAACTCCAACTTTTGTTCTCTTATGCTCCTTTTCTCATGCGATTGTGTCCGTACCATACCTTTTTCCGTAACCATATATTTTTCCAGCTTTTAACCTGGGTTAACGATATTTGAAGTACGAGCTGTGTTTCCATAATTATGACAATCAGTCATATGTCATTACATGTATCATCACATGTACATATCACATACTGCCCACATCAGTACAACTTTGGTTTATATAATGTGTCTTGTGCATGCAATTGAAAGCTTTAAAAACTAGTCGTTTTTATACTGACCTTACTGGTCAAATTAAATAATTGATATGGTGATAAATTACATATATATATATATATATATATATATATATATATATATATATATATATATATATATATATATATATATATATATATATATATATATATATATATATATATATATATCAGATTTCTTTTACATTTACATTTTAAGCCAGTACAAATCATATGATTGATCTTTATCGTTTATAACTCATTTATTTATCTTCGTGCAACATTTCAAGAATTCAGCTTTTACAATGCTAGAAACGCGCCTAGGTTAACAGTTAGGAAAAGATTTTTGTGTCGTTAAAATTAAGAAGCGAATAAATATCTTGTACGAATTAACACTCCCAGATTGACTTCCGGGTCTACTTCACACATTGCCCGGTTTTAGTTTCCCGGTTTGGATTCGAGTATGGCAACTGCACTTTTACCAGATACTATTGACAACATTGGTGACTTAACAAAGTGCTCTATTTGCTTTGAAGCATTTAAAACTCCACGTACTTTACCGTGTTCACACACATTTTGTCATGGATGTTTATCGTCCTACATTGTATCATCGTGTCGGTGTAAGGTGGACCCTGTGGGATTTCATTGTCCTTTATGCCGGGAATTTACTCCACCACCCATTTTATCCGGAAATCCTAATGAATGGTGTGAATATTTTGGAATTAATCAAGTGCTATCTGAATTTTCCAAGCAAAGGGAGCAAAGAAAATTATGTGAGGCCTGCAAAAGAGGAAAAGAGGAGGAAGAGGCAAGGGAATTTTGCTTGTCCTGTAACGAGGCCCTTTGTGAAAACTGTACTAAGTACCACAAAATCAACCGTATGTCGTTTGATCATAAAATTTGTGATTTAACTGACATTAAAGCTGCTAGCGACGTTTCGAATTTCAAAAGCACTACATGTACTGCACACAAAAACAGACCAGTAGAACTTTATTGCAATGACCACGATCGGCTTTGTTGCACAATGTGTGTGAGCACTGATCACCGGAAATGTGACAGCGTGGAAACCGTTGAACAGAAAGCAGAGAAGATAAGAAAGAGTGGCGCATATGTAGCTTTATATAAAGATATCGGAGATATTGAAAACAAACTTTGTAAGACTAAAGAAAAACAGGAGGAAAATATTTCCCTGATCGAAGATGCTACTGATAAGATCACGACCGAGATTCAAAATATGAGGGTTAAACTTGTTCAACATTTAGAAAAACTTGAAAGTGAGTGTCTAGATCAAATATCGAAATACTCTAAGGAAAGTAAAGAAAAAATGTCCAGAAATGTTGAGTCAGTAAATGATAAAAGTCAGCTGATGCGCTACTGTATGAAGGCATTAGAGAAGGTTAAAGGTCTCACTGATGTAGAGCTTGTCATGGAGTTCCAAAACAGTCAACAAAAACTTGAACACATTAGAAATTCTAGAACAGTTTCATTGCACGGTAGTTTAAAATCCGTTGTAACTGCTGAATTAGAGAAAATACCGAATGTATTGAAGTTTGCGAAAGTAAATTGTGACATGAGGGAAGAGAGAGAGGGAATAATTACGAAAACACTAGAATTAAAATCATGCGTGGAGATAAAGAGAAAGCCTATCGATATTCGAAGTATGGTAATTCTAAGTGATAGATGCATACTATTCACAAATTGTTCATCTCATGGTAGTCTTCTGATGTATTCTTTGAACAGTACTAGTGACAGTTTGAACTTTGAACACGAAACAAATATTGGATGTCCTTTTGATATTGTGCTGTGGAGGGAATTTCAGTATATGCCTTCGGGTTATGATTTAAATACATCTAGCTTGAGTGCTGATGGGTATTCGGAAAAGTCAGCTCTATGTATTTCTGCTGGAAAGAAATGTTATGGATTGGCGGTGTATGGCGACTGTCTTTATGTAGCATGTCTCACGTCCGTTGATAAGCTAAACACGGAAGGCAAGCAAGTCAAGAGTTATCCAACAGCCAATGGTGTTCGATATGTTACGGTCACGAGAAAGGGGCATATTGTGTATAGTAATTATTTGACGAACAAAGTGACAGCTATATACGGTCAGGGGAATGAAATATGGACATATAGCAGTCCTACTCTTAAGCGACCGAACGGCTTGGACAAAGATTCTTTGGACAATATATATGTGGCTGGTTACGGCAGTAACAATGTACACGTACTGTCCAGTGGCGGGACTCTTATCAAAGTCATTGAAGATTTGAAAAACCCAGTTTTCTTTAGAGTCTATGAAAAGAGAAATATTTGCTTTGTATGTAACTCACATACGTCTATCAGAATATATAAATGGAATTAAAGAAGAACCATGTTAGTACTAGTATGTTTTCATTCTTAGTCACATGATTATCGTTATTTAAAATCATGTTTGGGTCTCTGCAGACTTAATTTATTTGGGTTTTACTCTACAATAAGTATGCCCATACAGATCTACCGATATCGCATATGGAGACAAAATTTAGTTCCTTTGCCTTGAATTACCAAGCACGTCGCAATGATTGACAACCTTTCTTTTAAAATTTTGACAAGCAAGAAAACAATAAACACACACACAAACAAACAAAAACGAACACAAAAAAAACAAAGAAAATTAAAATTCACAGTCTCGATAAATGTATTTCGAAGGCGAGGAGGGGGCGGGGGCTCCAAACTTCTCTTGAGACAAGAAAGGATTTTGATAATATATTCATTAACGTGGGAGAATTTGACCGATGGCCACAAGCACTGCATGCAATCGGCCTGTCAGTGAAAATTCTCAAGCCAATATTACAGCAAAACCTCCTTCTGGGGAGGGGGGGGGGGGGGCAGCCCCTGTTACTAACTGTTACTCTATGGCTAAATTATACTACGTCATAAGTAAAGTACACATTTACAATCATTGATATTCGTCTTATCCAGTTCTCTCATCATTCAAATGTCTCTAAACTAAATAGTTCATCATGCACAAACATATATACATAGTACACTAGAACTCCACATGGGGAGGTTGGGCATGGGGTGACAAGTGTTTATATATGAAACATGCAAAGCGTATTAAGCCATTTTCACAAGTCTTTGTTATACCTTTATAAATATCTTTCTATATATTTATTACTAATAAAAAGTCCCACAAAAGAAATGTTTATTGCATCGGTCTAACAATTTTATTGTTGACCGGCCTGCCAGTCCAACATAAGAATTGTTAGACCGCAACGTCACTGCTACGTCACAAGTAATTAATCGTCGTTCAATCTCGGCGACACGGAAATAGCCGAAGTTTAGAGCTGCAAGAGTTGTCGTTTGCTATATGAAAGAGTTTTTTTTTATATAAATAATTTTTGTGATATAATAAATTTATTTTCGATTTCTTCATTCTCTCCTATTGTTTTATTTTTATTGATCTAGCCAAAAATTTTCCAAAGAAAGTAATTGATAATACTTTGCTTAAATCTGTTCAAATGTTTTCATTTAAATTGTTCTATCTGAAGTGAAGGGTATAACAAAAGTTATAGACTGGTTATGAGGGCAACATATGATTTGTTGGACCTGAAGGTGAAAATGTTGCCCGAGGCCGCATGTAACTATGGAACATGATTTTTATAAAACTTCTTGAATTAAAAAAAACAACATTTAATATTGAAGTTCCATCAAAACCATTTCCAAAAAAGTTTTATTTTTTTAAATTGGTTGAGAAATAAAAAAAAATGATTGTTTTTAGGTTTTCATGTTTTTACATCTTGGAACAAAAAGTGTTACCATTTAAAAAAAAATCAAATAGACTAAATCTACTGAGTTGCAATTCTTTTTTTAACGCAAAGTACTTTAAGACAACTATATAAAAAGAAAATATGCATTAGTTGTTTTTTTTTCTAGTGTATATAATTATTTTTTTTTTAAAAAAGACAAATATTTAATTAGGGTCAGTAGAATTCGTAAGTCAAACTGTGGTTACACTTCTCCAAGAGCTTTTAATTCTTTGAAACACCAATTAAATGAAAAAAAAGTTTGAGAGATATCAATACCAAAAACCGGATATTTTTCCAGCTAGGTTTCTATGTAAATTCAGGATCAGAAGTGTTAAAAAAATACTATGCTAAAATAATTAAAAAAAAAAAAATAAGAATTTTAAAAAATCTACCCAGGTATATACAGTAAAATGTACGCATAGAATCCTTTCGAGGAAAAAAAATTATTTCATAAATGATGATTACTTTGATGATGAAAGAGGAAAGGTTTAAAGTTATGAAACTTAATATTATGATCAGAAATTCTGTATTTGCATTATAAAGCATTTACAAGTAAAATTAAAGTTAATGAAATATATGGAGTTAACAGCATTCAAGCTCAAATGTCCATCAAACAATACAAATCAGGAGTAGAGCAAACACGGACCTTTAAAATGTCAGAGGTGGGATCAGGTGCCATGGAGGAGTGAGCATCCCCTGCCGTCCGGGAAATAACGGGAAAATCCGTCGACAATTCAATGTGTAAAAAATGGTCTAACAATTAGTATGAAAAACGTCAGTCAGCATTTGACTTAATGATAGATTGTATTTGCTGACAAGGTCATTGTAAACGAGACTGCTGATATTCTTGTTTCGTCAACTTTTTTTCAACAACTTACAAGAAATTGTTCATACGTAGAGCATGCTCTTGCAAATCGAATCAACTGAGAGATATAAACCCCGTATGCAGGTGATAAGAGTATATTTCTGCATAAGTAAGGGAAGTTGACGATTGAAAAGTTAAAGGTCATCACGTTTATCATAAAGCTTTGTTGTTAGAATACCATTAACGTCTTTTTCTAGTAAAATATCCAAATATGAAACAGATGTGTCAAAATCTGTGGTATCTTTTATTTCAAGCTCACCGGGATATATCGTGTCAACATAAGAATGGAAATAACCATTGTTAATTGACAATACATCGTCGATATATATATATATATATATATATATATATATATATATATATATATATATATATATATATATATATATATATATATATATATATATAAGTGTCGAGTATAGAATGACAATGGCAATGGCATCCACATTTTTCACATGCACATTTTATTTTGGTATCAGTAAGTAACAAGAAAAGCTTTACTTGCTATAAATCATAATCAATCAGGAGAGTATTGCTTGAGACAAAAACTGAAGATATGTTTACTGTCACCCATAAAATTGTCTATATTTTGGAATACCGGTATTGATGTTCAAGAACTTCACTGACTGAGGTCTCAGTACAATAATATATTCTTTATTAATTCACCTACTTGTATATACATGTAACTCACATAATCTCCTTCAATAGCATGTGATTTACAGAGTTCCTCTTGGTTGTCATGTAATTTGAACAAATTCATAAGAAAAAATTTTATTTGAGGTATTGGTAATTTTTGTTTTATAAGTTAAACAAGTATAACAGATGAATAAGGACAGAGTTTTTTGGGTTGGGAAGGAGGGGTCAGTGATAAATGGAATTACTAAATAAATTATCATTTTTAGTTAATATTCGTTCATTTAGAACAAACTTTTTATAATATTTAATTATCAATTTTAACTACGAAAACCAGACACCGACGACATGCCATATTGTCACGCTGAATATGATCCTTATAGGTCTTTCAGGTAAGGAAAAGTTGTTTACTTTTTTGGCTAGGCAAAATGTTTCCAAATCCGATATATATATTTTTTTTGAACCGGAGTTGGTCTCCGCTCGCTGGAAAAAAATTCCTGGATCTGGCATGTCTTATACCTGTTCAGCCTTAAGTTTGTTGATTTTCTCTTTTAGTTGAAAAAGAAATCAATTTGTATTCAGCAGTCAGTGTATAGTTTTCAATTTATAGCACATACATGTATGAAGATTTGGATCAGCAACTTTTGAAGATAATGTTTTGTCTTTTATAATGTTTTTAACATTTTTAACGTATCAATATGGATTTTAACCCCCCCCCCCCCCAAAAAAAAATATAATTTTAAAATTACATTAAAAGAGGTAAAAAAAAAAATTTGGATCTGTGACTTTTGGATCTTCACGGACTTTGAAATTTTATATGTTAATTTTACATTTACATTTTGCATTGTTATAAATTTTTTTTTACTTGTTCCGAACCCAAGGATTTTTTTAGAAGCTTACTTGTTCGGTTTCATACAATTTCACATCTTGCTCCATGTGTCTCCAAATATTTATTTCAGCTAGCAGCCGTACAATTTTTGAATAGATCTGAACACTAAAGGTGCGTTTAAGGAGGTTCAATCCTGAGCTTTTGAGCAGACTTTTGTCAGTACCTTATTTCTAAAATTCTGCATCAATTTTAAGTTCTAACATTAAGTCTGGATTCTACAATGCAAATTAAACTATATCCAATAAAAACAACGATTAAATTCCATTCAAATAGGATTAAGCCAGGAACTATATTTTGTGGCGGAAGGTTTTTTTAGAAGAAAATGATCAATTTTTCCCTTTTGAAATATATGTAGTACTTGTTAAGTTTAGATTCCTATTTTTCCATGCTGTTTGCATACAGAGCTGTTTTTTGCAGTGAAATGTTTTATGCTAGTTCTGAAATATCTGTTAAATTATTTCTTACGAATTCTTTCAACATATTGTGACAAATATAGTAAATATATTCTGAAAGTCCAGGGAAAAAATGAACCAATTTTAACGGAAAATTAACACTTTTAAAGGAATTTCTGAAATTTTACATCATAGACCCTCACTTTTGATTTTTTTTTCTGAATATATAGGATAACTTTGATCAATCTGCTTAATTTCAGCAAAAATTTGAGACGTAAAAATAATTTTCTTGCTTGTTAAATTTTTAATGCCAGAAAAATAACATTTTGTGAGTGGGCAGAAAGGCCAAATAATTGATTATGAGGAGCAATTTGAAACTTTTCCTTAGTTACAATTTTAATGTTTTTTTTTTTAATAGGCTAATAGTTTATTTTTATTTTGTCCCATGATTTATTTGGATAAAAACATTGGAGAGAAAACTTCGAAGATGTGATTTTTTATTAAGACACAAATTTCAGTGCAAAAAGGTCATATTAAATGTACTGTAGCGTCAAAAAAAGCATAATGACCCCCATTTTTTGTTTTGATTTTTAATTAAGCTATGTCTGTAGAACCTAAAAATATACTTGACAAAAAGAATATCAGGATCCAACCTCATTAACTAGGTGGAGTTAGGTGTGTGGGTGTATATGAAACTAGTTCACGTGTCATTGCCCTCCGCGGTATACGGATAAGCAATTGCATGGTGATCTATTTGGCCTTTTTCCGCATATTTACATTGCTTTCAATGGTTAATATTTTCAAAATGAAAGCCAAATGGAGAGAAAATCCGGGCTCAAGAAATATAAAGTGGGTTATGGAATGCTGTTTCATTTCCATTAGACGATATAATACTTTTAGGGGAAAAACACGATACAATGTTTGCAAGAAAAAAAATATGTCAAATATTTTAAAGATTTTTATATCATTTTTTTTTTTACATAGAAATTCATTTTGATTCTTCAATGTAAAAATCTGACTCGCAACTTTAAGAACCATATTTTCCGTTTTTACTTATACGAATCTGAAATATCATTCTACCGAGTCAAACAAATTCATCCAATCAAATCGCAGTATCAGTCGTCCTCGATATAATTTCCTCCATGAAGCCCGATTGAAAACAGTTTGTCGTCTCCATTATTTACAATGTCTAATTACAAAATTGGAGTAAATCTACGGGTGACAGAAAACAGCAACCAAGGCGGGAGGAAGTATATGGAAGATAATAATTCAATACAATTTGTTAGAAACGACGAGGGAGGTTATGAATTTGCATACTTTGGAATATTCGATGGTCATGGCGGTTCTGAGGCGTCTAAATTTGTTCGGGATCATTTATTGAATCAAATTAAAAAGTATGATTACTTTTGGAATGGTGAAGATGATCAGATTTTGGCTGCTATTAAGAATGGCTTTCTCGACACCCAGGAACTCATGTGGAAGGAAGTTGGTAAGATGAGTTTTGAACTGCGCGGTCACCACGATATTTTCATCGATTAGCCTATGCCGTCCCAATTTCGTTCATAAGGAAATTTGAAATACAGTGTGTTTAATGTAGTATGCAAGTATGGAATAGTCAGATTTACGAAGCTCCATTTATTAGAAACAAAATTTGACTTTTCAATCGCGCGCGATTTGAGGATTTCCTATTGAGGCCATAAAAGGGGAAATGTTCTATTTTTATCTTTGTTTGCCTTTAAAAAATGAATATAAGTAATACATTAAAACCTACAATGATAAACTCTACTGAATGTGATTTATAAAAAGGAAAATGGCAGAAAAAGAATTTTATATTAAAATGTTTTTCTCCATTGTAAACCCCTAACTCTCTATCAGTAAAAAATTGAGTAAGGCAAGTGCTATTAATAGAATGACGAAATTTGAAATGCATGTTGCTTTCAGGGTGCAGTTAAAAGAATTCTAGTCTTGTATTTCCTGATTGACATGTGATGGTGATGATCAAAACATTTTTATGTATATTTATATAATATTGATAATATATAATTTGAAATCATTTAACAGGTTGGGCACAGTTCCTTTTTTGAGGAAGTATTACTATAAAACGGGATTATTCCTCTTTTCAGTAATAAAAAACATTACTGTAGATGGGAATTTTCGTCATATTTTTTAAAATAATGCCCCAAATCCATTTATTAAATAAAAAGTGCATGAAAAATACGATGTGATGTGTTTAAACTTTATTAAACTGCTGACAAAATAATTCGGTCCTTTAGTGCTGCAGACAGGAGTAAGACGAGATTTAATCGTACGACATCATGAGTATTCTTCAAACGATGGGAATATTTCCCTTATAAGTTATATTATTATTTGTTCAAAAACGGAAAAATTCATAGCTTGGTTTCGTGGAGGTGACATGTTTTAAACATGCATAGAAATTTAAACTCACGTGCAGCAGTAGTCCACGACTTTTACTTTAATTTTCCCTGTTGATAAATGATACGAAAAGTATGGAATCTTAGAAGGGCATTCATGCTAAAACCATCTTTGAAAGACTATCTTTTAAAATTTAATATTTCAAATAATTATTTTAATCTGTAAAAGAAGCAGTGGTATAAAAATTATTTTTTACGATGTCTTTGAAAGAAATGATATAAAATTAAATTAGAACGAATAATTTCATGAACGAGTTAGCAAGTGCTGAACGTATTAAATCTCATATTTTTAACACAGATAAGCTTCCGTAAAAAATTTATATCGTAAAAATATTTCATCACTCTTTTTCAGCATTTTGCAGTGATAAAAATACTTCCTCGAAAAAGGAACTGTGCCCAACCTGTTTAATTGTTGATGAACCATATATATTGTGATTATTTTAAAATTCTCGGCACTAACCCCTTTAACATTCATAGGCAAATGGTCAAGGACAGCAAGCGGTCATCCTAGTACATCTGGTACAACAGGCAGCATAGCAATTATCAAAAACTCCAAACTGTACATTGGTCATGTTGGCGACTCAGGTGTAGCTCTTGGTTATGAACAAGACAGAAGATGTGAAAAACGCCCTGTACCTGGGGTTATGCTTACACAGGTATATTTTCTCTCTGAGCATTATTTAAAATTTTTGAAATCTAGAAATTTTAAATACTGACTTCTGCTGATATTTATAACATAGTACTTGGTTGTTATTTACTTTCAATATATACATTAAAATAGTAAACAGTGTGTGTGTCTTTGTTATTCCATCACATATGAAACCATTTAGGGAGTTTCACAAATTTTCAAAGCTAAATTTGGCTTTTGAAGAGGGAAAAGTTATACACATTTATACCAAAATAGTGGGAGAAATCAAAAACATGGCAATTGGGGTTTTTTTTTGTTTTGTTTTTTTTAAATGAAATTCCTGAAAAACAACATATAAATGTATCGCTTAAATTGTTTTTGGGGTGAAAAAAAATTGAAAATCAAATTGATCAATGTTTTTCTTTAACACTCTGTTTATGAATAATTCATAAGAATATAATTAGAATATATATACATATAAAATTCTTTTAGTCAGTTTATATGAATTTCAGATTTTCATAGATTTATCCTTATCAAAAACATTTGTTCAAAATGACAAAATAAAATTCATTTAAAATTTGGTTCTCAAAGTAATTGCTAAGAAATTGAAAACATTTTAGGACCACAAGCCAGACAGTCCTGAGGAGATAAAGCGAATTAGAAGGGTTGGAGGTCAAGTGGTTGCCAAAGCTGGAGTCCAGAGAGTGGTGTGGAACCGCCCCAATATCAGCAACAAGGGTCCAGTACGGAGAAGCACTCCAATTGACAAGATACCATTCCTAGCTGTGGCAAGAAGTTTGGGTAACAATTGCTATTACTGCTAATGCAGTTAACCTAAGTTAATTAACAAATTTATTTCTCATATTCTGCTGTTTGTTTCTTGCTCTATGAATGGTTGATGAATAGTTCCCAGATATGAATACATGAAAATTATTGGAAACATGTTGAAGCCACTTACAATTATTTGGCGTAATATCAGAGACATAGTCCAAAACATATTCTTAACTTCTTCAGGTGATTTATGGAGCTTCAACTATCAAAACAACGAATATGTTGTCTCCCCTGTTCCGGATGTAGCTGTCCATGAACTGGATCCAGCCATTCACAGGTGCCTGATCCTGGGATCGGACGGATTGTGGAATATGATGACAGCTGAGGCAGCAGCAAGCATGGTGGCTGATTTGGAGAACCACTTTGAATACAAAGTTATCCATGATCCGGTTAGTATGTTGTCCTTCACTAGTTTGATTATGCTTACTCTGTTGCAGTGAAATTTATGGTGTGTACAGTGCTTGCAAAACCTTTGTTTCTTGCAAATTCGTAATCACAGAGAGATATGTTTTTGTTATATTCAGTAAAGAATTGTATCTATATTCTCCATATAGAGATACAGTCAACATAATTGATATTATCTGCGATGAAAAATATTGATGATCATTAAATATTTACTATTGACCAGCAAAGAGAGTTTTCCCACTATATTGATTCTGATTAGGATATTGATTTATTGACATAATGATACTGTCGCGACTCTTCAAAAAACATAACATCACAATAAAAAATCAAGTAACACAATCATGGCAACTTGAAGATTCACTAGTACAACAGTCAACATGCAGAATAATGCATTGGATACAAATGGGTTTCTGAATTTTAATGAAAGAAATCAAAATTCTATTTTATTGATTTCTTTTGTTTTTCATCTAACAAAAAAATTATTGACTGTGGTTTGGGGCAACATTGATTATGTTAGCCCCTCGGGACGAAAATATTGTTTAGTTTTCAAATTTACTGAAAGCTAAGCACAATTATTTAATGCCGTGAATGTTTTGATCCACCAATGAATTTAGCTTTTCTTAGCTAAAAAAGAAATTTTGTAGAAAATAAATCATTTTAAAGCAATATATGGCGTATCTGAGCTAAAAAATGATAATGCGAGATTGAGTGTAGATGTATATGACATAATGTTATTTACGTTCAAATTAAAATTTTTATTGATTTTTAACTTGAATACCCTCACGTTTTTATAATTAAATTGACTTTAAATGTGTCTTTTATTTAAATGTGGAGTGGGTTAAATAAATCGTTTATTGTTTTAATGTTTTGGTTTCTTTGAAACGCGGTTGATTTAAATTGTGTAATTTACACAAAAGTCCTATCGTTAAATAAATCAAATAGAAAGATATTTTTAATTTTGGTTATTTGAACTTAGTCAAAAATACACCACATATATGACTTTAATAATGGATTCCATTGACCAGTGTGTTTTGTGCTCCAGAAAAGCCGCACGACAATATGCATTGCTGTGAGATTGCTGACATCTTTTCATGTATATTGATGGAATATTTTTCATTGGCTCGGTAAATAATATGTGCATGTTCACTGTAAGATGCATATCCATAAATTGAATAAACAAAATCAAAGGTGGGTCCAGGATTTTTTGTTTTTCTCTTGGGAATTGGAGGTGGGGGGAGGGGTATGTATTACCCACTCCAAAAATTCCCACTTGGAAGTATTTTGAATTAAAAATGAAATATTTTGCTAACTCGAGTCCCAGGACTCAAGGTTTTTGAGAAAGTTGAGTCCCAGCTAAATTTGATGCTTCCCAGAAAAATTGTAGTGAGTCCTAATAGAGTATCTTTCCATCCAAAAATCAAAAAAATCTTTATTCTAACATACATTTATTTTATATGATCTATTAAAATATTCAAATATATATAGATAATGATAATGCATGCCAGCTGTATTCTAAAATACATGTACACTTATAACTTATTACCATCAAAATTAATACAGTGTTTACATTTCTAAAAGAAACATTGCATAATCAAGTGCTCTAAAGTTGACTGTATACATCACAGGTGTCATTTGCAATTAGGCGTAACTAATCCTGTCAGCAGTCTATGCGAAAGTCACTGGGCCGTCGGTTTTTACTGGTAAAATTTGATTTGGGTCGGTAAAAAAATTCAGGATGCAGGACCAAATGTCTGATGAAAAAATGAGGCGTAAAAATCTGAATTTAAATGTTCATATCATCTTATTTTCCACACATATCCTTTATTCGATCCATTTAGCAGTAATGCATAATTAACTTTAACCTATATCAACCCTGTCATGATCGGTTATTTCTAATTCAAATTTCCTCCGTCATGGAATATAGATCTATAGATAGCTCATACGTAGATTCGGTTGGGTAGATTATTTTCATTATTAAACAAGAGTAACTATTTAGAGTTACTTCAGGAAATAAATATATTTTAATTAAAAGTGCATTTTAAGTATAAAAAAAAATCTTTTACTCTGTTATATTTCGTTTGTATGTGTCAAATAACCAGAAAAAGAAAAAATTGTATGCATTTTTCATATGCACTACCTTTTAAAAAGGAAACAATAATAAGTTTGTTCATTTCAATAAAATCATTTTTTTTAAATATCTCAACTCTGGATCTATTTAAGATTCAATTTAACAGTGAGAATACACTCCCCCCTTTTCGATCTCTGTATCATAATGATGTATGAATTTAAAGAAAAAGGTCGGTCTGGTAAGTAAATACTTGGTCTGGTAAAATATCTTTTTTTTACCAGACCATATGTCCTGTAAAAATTTTAGACTTTCGCATAGACTGCTGTCAGTCATCTGCACTGGGTGAAATTCATGAGACAATCAAGCCACATTGTGTATACAAGCAGTAATTATGGTCTCGAGATAAAACAAGATTCAAAAATGTTACACAGGGATAGATATTAACTTTCAGATTCACTTGTCCTTCGGGCAAGTGAACTCAAACTTTGACTTGTCCGAATGCAAAACTTGGTTGCCCAAAATTTAGAAAGAAGAGAACTGGTATCTTAATTTATTTTTGTAAATTATGTGAGATATTACTTTATATTTGGAAAGTTAAGTGCCAGAAAAAAAATTTGATCTGCTGCTGATGCTTCATTTAAAATATTTGTAAACTCACACTGCTATGCAGTAATATTTTCATAAAACTAAAATTCGTATTTTTGAGGGGAAAAAATTTGTCCGATCTTTTTTTGTGAATTTGATTCCCCCCCCCCCCCCCCCCCCTAAAAAACTGAAGCAACGCTAAAGGAAAATAGTTGCCATGTTTCAAAACACACATGTCCTGATCAAAATACATTGTGCACCAAGAATAACTTGTGTTCTTTATATTGTGTGAGTTAATAAATAAACTATTTTATTATATCTTATTTCATAAGAATGTAAAGAAAGTTGTCAGACGGAAGTGTATTTTTGTCAACTAGCTACCAGGAAAGAAAAACGGAATAACGAACCCGATTTTTTTGATAAACGGTATGATCTAGGAATTTCCGAATGCAAAAACAGTGTCATATTCCTGGTAGAAATCAAATGTTCAATTTATTGTTTTGTTTATAAACTAATGTAAGATAAAAAAAAATCTATCAGAAATTTACTTGCCCCGGGCAATGGGACAACCTTTAATGTCGATCCCTGTTACAAAAAAAAAAGAAAGAAAGAAAAGAAAAAGCTACCATGTGTTGTTTGCAGCTATCACAGTTTGGAGTAGGTCCTAATAATCATAATAATAAATATCTTGTAATCAGTCATATCCCTATTTAAATATAAAAATAGATGCAAGAAAATATGTTTCTTGGATAAACTTACTTACTTAATCAGCTGTTGATAATATTTACAGGAAAGTTTTCATTTAATTTTTTTTTTTTTTGACAAATCCTGACATCTGAAAGCTTCGAATTTTGAAGACACCAGAATTTATTCGTCCATTCATGAGTCCGCGGACGCATCATTATTAAAAACCTTGCATCCCAAATAATTTTGCTACATCCAGTATACAGATTCTTGCATTAATGAGAACCCTGTAATGTTCAATCTCTGTAGGCCCTCAGACAAACACCTCACATTTGTATGGATTACAAAGATATTAGTACTGACTGCATATAATCTTTGCTTTTTGAAACTCAGAAATATCTGAACAGTTAATGAAAAGAAAATGCATGCATAACGTACATGTAATTTTGTAATATTTTTTCACTTAAACTTTTTATTTCTTAAAATGCTGAAAATATTCAACTCGATCGAGTGATTTCTTTTTGCCCATTGATTCACACCTTCCTCCACTCATGTGTCTGGTATGTGTTAAAATTATTCTCTCGCATCAGAGGCTTGTAAGAGTTGTCTTTCTTTCTTTAGTATTTTGTGATTTTTTTTTCTTTTTCAGAATGTACCTGTGTCTTACTGGATAAATCCTGCAGAAAAACTAGTTCAGAAGGCTTTGCACTCATGGAGGGCTAAGCTAATGAAGGCTGACAACACAAGTTGTATTGTGGTGCTGATTGACCCTCTAGGACCCAGAAAACTATCGATTCTCAAAAGGAAAAGGGAGGAGTATTTCCAGAAGATAGCACCTGAGAAAAATGTAGCCTCATCTTCCACAAGGACATCACCCAGAAAACATGAAACTGTTTCAAAACCTGAGAATGTGAAGAATGTCAAAGAAGAGGAGAATAAGAAAAAGGTGACAAGTAGAGTGAACCCACATAGTGTAACAACAAAAACAGTTATCTCTTCTGTCTCAAACGAAAAATCGAAATGTTTATCCTTACACACATCAGTCAATTCTGAACTGGACGACAGTATTCAAGCTAACAGTGTCCACTTCAAGGCAACCCTTGTGCAGGGAACATGTGCCAAAGAGAAGCTGAACTTCAGTTGTTCCAATGTGTTTGCAAGATTCAAAGGGAGCAAATCAGATCTAGATGTCAATACTTCCACACAGGGTGTTCCAATTACAAGGGCAAGGCACCACTCTGGAAATGTGATCCTTCAGTCACACAAAGTCCAGAAAAGTTTAGATCAAAACCAGAAGCCAGTGAAAAACCAGATTTTTACTGCATCTTCATTGAAAGATCTCTCAGTTCTCACAGACAGCTTGAAGCCTTATCAGACCAACCGAGTTCACATAACCGAGAAAAGCATGAAGAAAGTGGAACCTCCCATATCTGCTTGTAGCCTCAAAGATGTTCAGAATTTCATGGATTGTGGCAAAAGTGAGATCAAGGTGCGAACAAACAGTGATATGAATCAGCGAGCTAGCAAAGAGGATGGAAGTCAGAAAGATCTGAAAGTGGACACCATTATTAAGGGGAGCAATACAGAATGTGGGGGACATTTTCTAAGGAGACACTCTGTTGGTGCAATAGAAAGTAAAAAGGCTTCATGTGTGGCCTCAAAACTGAGAAAAGGAAAGCAACGGTCCCTGCGGTGTCGAGGTCAAGTAGAAAACAAAGTGAAAGCAAATGCAATAACAATCACAGGTGTCAAGCGGAAAAGAAATAGCAGTGATAGCGTACCACAGACAAAAAAAGCTTGCCGTAGATAGTGCTAGATATATTCAATCTATATATGGTTGTGCATTGCTATCATATTTTTTAATTCTGTCCTATTTTAGAATGTCAGCACAAACCTCTATGCATTTGCCAAAGTATTTTGCAGAGTGATTTCATTTTAATACTCAATTTCTCACAATACCATGGAATCAAAAATGTTTTCCATTTCATTATTTTATCTGTTAATTTTATGTTTGACACTTGTAGATGACTAATTACTGATTTGCCTGTGCATTCTATTAATGATACATCCTTTTTTCAATGAAAATGCAGAGTATTGGGTTTAATCTGAAATTCTGTGGTCACCTCTCATCCCAATGATTGCCCTAGAAAGAGATGAATATTTTATTTCTTTGCAAAGAATGTTTCCATGTTATAGCAGTTATGGTAGTTAACCTCTCTCTAATACCTTTACTATTTAATAGAAAAGAAAATTCTTAAATCTAATTATAACTTGTCAGGGTAGGGGGAACAAAGATTTTGTATTTACCTTATTAATTTTATATTTTTGATTTGAGTGTGAGTTAAGATGGGTAATACTTGAAATCTGGGTGACAAATAATTTTGAGCACAAGTCCATTTTGTCATAGGATGTTAGATTAGTTTATATTTCATTTTTGTTTTTTCATTGCTTATAGTTCAAAGCCTGTTTCGATATTCATCATTGCTTTAAATATCTTTCTAATTGTGTAGCAAAAATAATGAGAAGAAGATTATCTGGACCTTTGATCAGGAGTTAATGATAATATTAAAACATCTTTTTTTGTATAGGTGATTCATAGCTTGCACAGTCTTCGAACAAATCTTTGATGCACAATATGACACTGAACAAGAAACACAAGAAATTCATTTTTTTTTAATTGATTTTTTTTTTAAAATATTATTTATGTATATTGACTTTTGATGAATGGTGTTTTATAGTGGCATCTTATTTATATTTATTGAACATATAATTTTAAACAAAATTATTTAATATGATTTAAAAAACTTTATTGCATGCAATTTTTTAAATTTAGTTTTTGGTCTTTAATATGCAAAACCACTTCTTTTTAATTTTGTTAAGATAGGTCTGCTTGTCATTAATTATTGTTAACTTGTTACCAAATGAGTTCATTGTTGCTTTCTGGTGTTTTTCTTCCTTTTTTTAAGGTGTCTCTGTCCTCATATATTATTTTCATATGTTTATTATTTATATTTCTCATTTTCCTTTTAACTGCAGGAAAACTGTTGTAGCCTCACTGGTAAAAAAAAAAATGATATTTTAGAAACTTGGCAATATATTTTATAGTGTGTTTTATTTAACTATATACATGTAGCTTTTTCGATGCAAAATTTTTCATCCCATGAAACATGTTTTAGTTTGCTAAAGCATTAAACTAAAACTAATACATAGTCATACTTAAAATTGCCTTGAAAATGATGTAATTTTATAACTAATATTGTACAGATATGTTAAAATTTGCATAATCACATTTCATTTGATCACAGTGCTGGTGATAAACCTCTTCAGGGATTTCTTGTTTCCATATTACTGTGTACAGAATGTAAATTTATGTTTTTTCCCATAGATTTATATATAGATTTTCATGTGAACAAATTCATCCTGTAAATAGCATGTGAATACAAAACCATGTATATAGTGTTAAATGAAATTAAAACTCTTTTATAATGTGAAAACTTAAACATTTCTTTTCGTTTCTGTTTTGTTGACATTGTAAACAAGAATACTCCATCCCATATAGGAGTTATGTTAAAACAAGTTTACATTTATATTTGGAGGAATTGTTTATCTATTTAGGTACTGTACATTTTTTATATGGTTCTCAAGATACTGAAGTAGTAAGCTACGAAGAAGGAGTAAAATTTCTTCATAAATTCAACATTCTTTTATCAGTTCAAGGAAGAATAAGTACAAAGACAACTGACCTTGCCTGTCAAAGTTCAAATATCCCATACATGTGAGAACTTTATTTCCTGATTAACTTCCTTAGTCATCAAAGTTGGCACTAAAGGTCACAAAGAAATGCTTAGTTATGATTTTTGAAAAAAATTAACTTAAGGACCTAGTATACTAAAAAAAATATGTTATAGAAATACGATAAAACACGATTATAGCGAAGTGCAAAGGACGGACCATTTTGCTTCATTATAAGCATAATTCATTATATCCGTTAAGTTTACAATATATTTTAAAGTCACGGGGAATGAAAATCACTTCGCTGTAAGCATCAATTTATTATAAGCATGTTCGCTATAAGAGTGTTTTACCGTATGTAAAATAGCTTGTGCAGTCTTTATTATTGCTGAAACATAATTATCACAAATTAAGGTTTTTTAAAGAGGTTCATTCCCAGGTTCCTATAAGACTACCGGTATGTCAAATGGATGATGCATCTATGGATGTACACTACCAAACTTTGCTTCGGATGCTGAGTCTTGTAACGTTTTATCAACTGAATCAACAATATTCAGTTTCATTCCTACGCTGAATCAATCTATCCCAATGAACTCCAGAGTCTGGCGTATCTGTTGTACATTAGGATGTTTTGATAGAGAAAGACATTGATGGCAAACTGACAACTAAACTTTATGATAAACGTGATGAATTCAATTTTTCTTTCTTCAACTTCCCTTATTTAAATGCAGCAATATACCATTATCACCTGCATATGGAGCTATGTCTGCCAGTTCGATAGTCATTCGCAAATCATGTATGAACAATTTCTTAAATGAGACAGGCTATTGACAGATAAGTACATGATGCAAGCTAAGGATATCAACAATCTCATTTAAAGTCAACATTTTGCAAATTCTATTGTCGATAAAATTACCTTGTGTACAAACACAATCTATTATCAAGTCGAATCATGATGACTGACATCTTCATACAAATTGTTAGGCTATTATTGTCCTCCGCTTTCAATGAAAGTGGGGGATATTAATTTCGCTCTGTCTTCGTCCGTCTATCTGTATTTCTGTCTGTCTCACGCGCTGGAGATAACTCTCAGAGAAAATGAAATGCACGTTTGTATATAAAATTAATTTAAATACATATAAATATTTATGTAAAATAAGTGAAATATGATATGATATTTAAGTTTTTAGAATCACAATGTGCAACATATTTTTTTATAATCTCTATCATGGAGCGCGCACACACACAGCAAGAGAGAGAATTATGAAATGAGAAAAATATTCTTATCATAAGACACACTTGTAATAAGAATAAATATTCTAATTTTGCATAAAAACAGTCCAAGTTATTGTTTATATCTTTTATTCGGGTAATATTTAATCTTATATAAGCTTCTATGTCTATCTTAAGAAGTGTCCTGGGACCATCTTAAAATTTGTCTCCTCTTAAGTCATATCTGAAGACTATTCCTAAGAACCTTTCCATAGCATGCCTGCTGGTTCCCAGAGCTCTAACATTTTACGCAGTAGCCAATTCATCCTTTGGAAGGTGATTGGCGGTGTCCTGTACATGTGCAATAAGGTTTTGGAATTTTCATTTTCACCCTGAAGCCAAACTGGAAGTTGAAAAGGATGCACAAAAACCTGGTGCACATTGCATTGTGTCATGTGCAGAAAAAATATATTTGCTCTAAGGGTTGGAATCTCAACCATTATTATAGCAGCACTTTTTTAAGTTCAGGTAATATATTGTTGTTATCAGTGTCCGTCTGTCACACTTTCTTCTTCCTTTAACGGCTCTTACAATTTAAGCAGTAACCAATTGATCTTTTTGAAAATGATAGTTGGTGTACTGTAGATGTGCAATAAGGTTTCAGAATGTTCATTTTCACCCTAGGGGTCGAATGGGGGTGGAAAAAGAACCTTTTTTTAGCTCCCTGAGCTGAAAGCTAAAGTGAGCTTTTCTGATCACATTTTGTTTGGCGTCCGTCTGTCTGTCCGTCTGTAAACTTTTCACATTTTCGACTTCTTATCAAGAACCACTGGGCCAATTTTGACCAAACTTGCCACAAAGCATCCTTGTTTGAAGGGGATTCAAGTTTGTTCAAATAAAGGGCCACACCCCATTTCAAGGGGAGATAATTAGAATTAGTGAAAATTTGTTGTCATCTTTCAAAGATCTTTTTATCAAGAACCATTAAGCCAGAAAAGTTGAAACTTATGTGAAACCTTCATGACATAGTGTAGATTCAATTTTGTTCAAATCATGACTTCCGGGGGTAGGGTGGGGCCACAATAGGGGATAAAAATTTTACATAGGAATACATAGGAATTTTTTTTAAAAAAAATCTACTTCTCAAGAACAACAAAGCTGAGATCAGTCATATTGATATGGAAGCATCATCAGGTAGTGTAGATTAAAAATTGATCAAATCGTGACCCCGGGGGGTAGGGTGGGGCCACAATGAGGGATTAAAGTTTTACATAGGAATTTATAGGAAAAAAATTTAAAATCTTATTCTCAAGAACAGCAAAGCCTTGTTTAGTTCAATTGATATGATAGCATACTCAGGTAGTGTAGATTCAAGTTCGTTCAAATGATGACCCCTTTGGGGTAGGGTGGTGCCACAATGGGGGATCAAAGTTTTACAAAAGAATATATGAAAAAATCTTCTTCTCAAGAACAGCAAAACCATGTTTAGTCATTGATATAGGAGCATTCTCAGGTAGTGTAGGTTCAAGTTTGTTCAAATCATGACCCCAAGGGATAAGATGGGGCCACAATGGGGGATCAAAGTTTTACGTAGGAATATACAGGAAAAAATCTTCTCATGAACAGAAAAACCATGTTTAGTCTTATTGATATGGAAGCATCCTCAGGTAGTGAAGATTCAAGCTTGTTCAAATGATGACCCCTGGGGGTAGGGAGGGGCCACAATGGGGGATCAAAGTCTTACATGGGAATATTTAGACAAATATTTTCTTCTCAAGAACAGAAAAGCCATGTTTAGTCTAGTTGATATGGAAGCATCCTCAGGTAGTGTAGATTCAAGTTTGTACAAATTATGACCCCTGGGGATAGGAGGGGCCACAATGGGGGATCAAATTTTTGCAAAGGAATAATATACAAGAAAAAATCTGCTCAAGAATAGCTAAACCCTTTGTTATACTGATATGGAAGCACCCTCAGTTAGTTTAAAATTCAAGTCCCCCCCCCCCCCCATGTAAACTTTTCAACACTGAACTGATTTGTGCTTTTTCCTAGCCAATGTGCTCAGGTGAGCGATGTTGCCCATGGACCTCTTGTTTTGTTTTTTGTTTTTTTTTTTTTTACAGAAACCCGGTTCCCATAACTCCTCATACATTTTACCCCAAAATCACAAATTTTTATCAATAACATCAAAACGTAAGACTTTTCAACACTTTAAACCACTATTCCCCACAATAAGTTAGAAGTCCAGGCTTTTTGACATCATAGACAACTGCTTCAATAAAAATGGAACTTGTAAATTTACTTACATATACCTTGTCATTGGTCATTTGCAAAATTATTTTGTTAAAAAAAACATTCTGATTGTATACACAAGTACTCTGAAGTTGATATTAAAAAAGATGCTTGTGTTTCTGATTGACAATATCTATGTGGTTTTTGGAGACCAGGTCTTCCAACAGTCTGTTCGAATTCCAATGGGTACCAATTGCGCCCCGTTATTAGCAGACCTATTTTTGTATTCACATGAAGCAGAATTTATTCAAAATCCTATACATGGGAAGAAGAAAACACTTGCTTTGGCCTTCGACTCGACATTTAGATATATCGACGACGTATTATCAATTAACAATAGTTATTTCCATTCATATGTATGAATGTACGATATATCCAAGTGAACTTGAAATAAAAGATACCAGAGAGTCTGGCGCATCTGTTTCATATTTGGATATTTTACAAGAAAAAGACGTAAATGGTAATCTAACAACCGAGCTTTATGATAAACGTGATGACTTTAACTTTTCAGTCGTCTACTTCCCTTACTTATGTAGCAATATACCCTTATCACCTGCTTATTGGGTTTATATCTCTCAGTTGATTCGTTACTCATGAGGATGCTCTACGTATGAACAATTTCTAAAACGAGTAAGTTATTGACAAACATGTTGATGAAACAAGAATATCAACAGTTTCGTTTAAAGTCATCATTAAGTTTTAAGGTCGATACAATGACCTTGTCAGCAAATGCAATCTACCATTAAGTCAAATGCTGACTGACGTTTTTCATACTTATTATTAGACCTTTACTTACGTACCGAATTGTCGACGGATTTTTCCGTTACTTCCCGATCATGATAAGGAGCACACGGCGGGTGTGGCCGGTCAGCAAGGGATGCTCACTCCTCCATGGCACCTGATCCCACCTCTGATGTTTTAATGTTTTAGAGGTTTTATATATTTATATATATATATATATATATATATATATATATATATATATATATATATATATATATGAGACACTCAATCCTATTGACTGTAGACCAGGGCAATTTTATCTGCTTCCTAAGATACACAAAGAAGGTATGCCAGGTCGCCCTATAGTTAGCGCTATTGGACACCCAACGGAGAATATTTCTGAATACATCGATTTACATCTCCGTCCACACGTAGAGAATTTGCCATCCTATCTCAAGGACACCACGGACTACATTAACAAGACGCCCTCTACTGGCCTTCCAGATCATACCCTTCTATGGACTATGGACGTCACATCTTTGTACACCAATATTCCGCACGATGAGGGTATCGAAGCCTGTAGAGAAGTCTGGGATAGTAGATCCATACAAATTCCTTCTACCGAGTCCCTTGCCAAGCTCCTTGAACATGTTCTCAAGTATAACAACTTCATGTTTAATGGAGAACATTACCTGCGGGTTAATGGCACTGCTATGGGTACGAAAATGGCACCATCTTATGCCAATATTTTCATGGGCAGACTGGAACGCAACTTGCTACTTCAAGCACCATTTAGGCCCCTTAGCTGGTTGCGTTTCATTGACGATATAGAGATGAAGTGGGTGGAATGTCGCGAGAGCCTCGAGGCATTCATTTCGTTTGCCAACACCTTTCATCAGTCTATCAAATTTACAGTAGACGTATCTAAATCGAAAAACATATTCCTAGATACTATATCTACCCTGACTGATGGTGAAATCGAGTTCAGTCTCCACACGAAACCCACAGATTCCCATCTGTATCTTATGCCAACTAGCTGTCATCCCCCACACACATTTAAGGGTGTGCCTAAGGGTCTAGCCACCAGAATTCGGCGCATCTGTTCATCCCCTGCCTTATATCAAGAACAAAGCGGTCTCCTTAAGTCCCACTTATGCAAGAGAGGCTACAAAGCCCGCACCGTACAAACTGCTATTGATGAGATGGCGGGACATGACAGGCAAAAACTATTACGCTACAAGGAAAAAGACAATAGCGGCAGGGTCCCTCTGGTAACCACATACCATCCCGTCCTTAAGAACCTCAGCGGTATCCTTCAAAAGAATCTGCCAATTCTCCACTCAAATAAACGAATGGCAGAGGTCTTTAAGGAGCCCCCATTGGCTGCATACAGACGCCCGAGGAACCTGGAGGACATGGTAGTAAGAACCAGATTGGACAATCCATTACCTAACGGGGGCTTTAAAACTTGCTCTGACAGAAGATGTCTTCTCTGTAAGTACAGCTCTGACACAGACAGTTTTAACAGCCCCGTTACAGGCCGCAGCTACAAAATACTAGGGAATTTGTCCTGTCAAACAGACAACTACTGCATTTATCTCATCAGTTGCAAAGTTTGCTCCAAACAGTATGTTGGTGAAACAGGAGATCTCCGCAGGAGGGTCAATAATCACCGTTCTACCATTAGGACCAAAAAACTCAATGAACCCGTTGGGGAACATTTCAACCTTGAAGGTCACAAATGAGAGGACATGACAGTAGTGGTTATTGACCATAATCCAAGATGGACAGACGCGCAGAGAAAAGGCAAGGAAAAGTTCTGGATGCACAGGCTGAAGTCATTCCGCCCTAATGGTATTAACAAACTTAATGACTTTACCAGAATGAACGTGAACTAGACCCAATCCCGGATTGTAACAAACAAGTTCATTCTCTCTATATAGTGTAAATTTTACCGTTAATTCGTATTAGTAATCCTGGAACAATCTACCCAAATATTTACAGCTCACATTTTTGTTTATTTCTTTTTTTCCGATTTCCAAATTTATAATATATCCAAATTCATATTTCAAAATTGTCCCTCCATATTATCTTTCTTTAATTTCTTTTTATCATGTAGAGTTACGCTATTTTGAGAGAATAAGACAATGTACGATTTACTGTTGGCCGTAATTAATTAGCGATAATTAATTCGTTCAATTATGTAAATCACACTTCACCAGACTACACCCGATAGACCGGACGCAATTCATAGCGCTCCGGATTTCTTTGTTCACAACTGTTTATAAACTCCAAATTAAACATGTAACATTGTAAATATTTAGTGTGTGGTATTTTAGTAGTAGTGCTAGTTGTTTTTGCTTCTCTATTTCCTTTGTTTTTATGACTTCTTAACTTTTTTCTTTGTCCTGAGGAAGGGACAGGTTGTCCCGAAAATTTGACAATTATTATTGTTCGTGTCGTTGGTCATTTTTAGTGCTTTATATATATATATATATATATATATATATATATATATATATATATATATATATATATATATATATATATATATATATATATATATATATATATAATGTCATTTCGATGTCTAAAATTTTCAATTTCATCAAAATTGCCATGTATTGAAAAAATATTATTACATGTATCTGATTGAACAACAAATTCACCAAGTTCCAATTTTGGGCCTATTTCTTCTTCTTTGTTTACAGAAAAGCATTCTTTCTAAAACTCCTTTTAGGATCAGAATTTACTTCATTACAATCTTTAATTTCAAACCAGTAATTATTTTTTTATTTGAAATACTAACATAAGAGGGAAGTGGGGTATATGATGACCTGAGCATTTTATTCTCAATTTGATACATGTATACATATTTCATGTAAATTATTGAACAACTATTGTGGTTTTTTGTCTATCCAAGTACAAGCTTACATATAATGGCAAACACCTATGTGCGGGTATTACCGTCTTACGACAGCATCTACTTTGCATTAAAATAAAGTATGGATTTGGCAAGAATGAAAATATAGGTAATGACCCGTAATGTAAGATATCATTAGCTCATCTTAACGAATGTTATCTTAACAAAGGCAAAGTATCACATCAAACATAATAATTATTATATGTTCTGGTGGTGCATCCATAGATGCAATACAGTGATAACTGTCTATAATCTGTCACCAGTGCAATCCATTTCACTGTGAATTCTTACCCTTATTTCAATTCCCATTTTACTATTTTCTATGTGCTTTACACAGTGTAATACGGATCCTGTCTATTCCGACACAAAATTTGTCTCCCAGTGCACGCCAGATTAGACAGGTTTCACTGTATTTATGCACGTTTGATCTGGATAGGATTTTTAATTACTGGGAATGGACTTTATTAAAAAAAATTCTGTTCGATCATCTGGAAACTGTAAAAATTGAAATGTAAACATAACGAGCAATGATCATACTCAAAAGTCCAGTTAAACAATACAAATTATGAGTAGAACCAACACGGACCTCTTAAAAAAGAGGTAAGATCAGGTGCCATGGAGGAGTGAGAATCCCTGTCAACCAGTCACACCAGCCGTGAGCTCCTTGTCATGATCGGGTTAATGGAAAAATCCGTAGACAGTGTGAAAACAAGCTAATTCAGAATCGTGTCCCCCGCTTAAGGAAAAAGAATAGCATGCGCAGATCTAGAAGGGGGGTTCCAACCCCCCCCCCCTTGGATTTGCAGAGTTATAAAATGTATATATATTCTGAAGGAATTAGAAAATGCTAGTATGGATATATAGATATTTGATTGCTTATTCTTTAAAATGTATACAGAAGATTCTTTTTATATAAAATATTTATCACAATGTAATAATGACTTTATGAAGAGGTTTGTACACGCCAGACATCATAAGTCATAACTTCTTCATTTCATATGTTGAATACTATAAATAAATCAAAAAATACAAATCAAATGCAAATTTATACATGGCCGTAGGAATCAGAGGGGCGTGCCCCCCCCCCCCTTAATAATTTTGCCGATATGTAGAATACTATAGAAAACATAGCTACTGTATGCTTGTGCCCCTCAATAATAACGTCTGATGACCTTTTGTTTTTTTGCTAGTGCCCCCAACTGAAATGTATGGTTGTGCCCCCTCAAAGTGAAATTGCTTCCTACGGGCCTGAAATATATGTATATATTCACGTTCGATATTGTCAAAATTTTACACAACACATGATGTCTAATTTAGCCTTTACTAAACAGTTCTAATAGTTGTAATTAGAATATAAAGTCCGCCGACAACCTGTATTATATGTAATAACTCTCCATATGTGCTAAAAATAGTGCCACGCGACTTTAAATACAAACGGGGAGTAACTCTAAAAATTTGAGCGTGATCGATGCCAACAAATTTCTTTTGAGAAAAAAAATTGACCAAAATAAAAATAAAAACTTTGAGAGGGGCAGGCGGGGCCATAGAGAGTTATAGTATAACATTTCATTGCAAAAGCTCAGAAGCTTCTTGAGATATCGCCTGGAAACAAAGGTGTTACACACAGACTACAACTTTGACCTTTGACCTTTTTAAACTAAATATAAATATGGTCTTCCCTAGGACACAGGGAGTTGTTATGCAAAATTTCATTGCAAATGCTGAAAGACTTCTCGAGATATCGCGCGGAAACAAGTGTTAAAACAGAAAGAATTTATTAATTTATGACCTTGACCTTTGATATTTTGATCTCAAATTCAATATGGGTGTCTTCCTTAGGCCACAGGAAGTTGTTTTGTAAAATTTCATTGCAAAAGCTCAAAGGCTTCTCGAGATATCGCGTGGAAACGAAAGTGTAAAAACAGACAGAATTTATGAATTTGACCTTTGGACCTCAAAATCAATAAGGCTCAAACTCTTCTCGAGATATCGCTATTATTCTCATTCACTCATAGCCTACGGCCTCAGGCAAACAGTTAGGTTCTTGGGTCCGAAAAAACGCATGTTGCCCTCGAACCAAGTCAATAAATGTATATTGTAAACTTCAAATAGTGTTGTGATCAATACTTCCAAAAACGAGTTTGGGAGGGGATTTGTGAGAAGGTGAACGCTAAATGTTGTCGGGACATACTAGAACTGTAGAAGAACTTCGAAAGAAATGGTAAACCTATGCCAGTAACACCAAAAGGAGAATTTTCTCTACTCGGAGAGAGGCCGTGAAGACCGGAGAGGACTGGCACCTCCTGAGCTTATACGCCACTCCAAGACAAAATTGTAGGAATTATCGGGTCAATGGATATCGAGTCTAGGCATCTTGTTAAAAAGCAGAGACTTGAAATTGAAAAACAGAAATTACTCATATCACAACAACGTCATCAACTTTATCTATGCCAGTAAGGGATTCAGTTTATACCCCCAAGGAGCTGGCAAGAGCATCCCATCACCACATGAATAACATTTAATAAAAATTATTGCAGACTTATTCATATACATACATGTATAAAAATGAAAATATGCAAGTATGGCATGTTTTATAAAATAAATGCAATGCTTCTTACGATATGGAATGAACCTATGTATTTCTTTAGGCTTTTAATAAATGCACGATGATTTCTTTTAAGATCAATGTAAAAAGCATGAGGTAGACAAGTATAATCAGCCAATCATTCAATTTCTGAAAAACTCATTTACTAGTATTAATCTGACATTTGTCCCATCATCATTTTTAACTGTCAGCATAGTGTTTAGCACGTATGTGTCCATTTTCGTGCGGATCACATCCTTCAGGGAGTGGGATTCTCTTGATGATGCACATGTTGTGTAACACTGCTGTCGCAACAAATATTTTGCACAACTTTGCGGGATTGTACAGAAGTGTTCCGCCGCTACTGTCCAGGCACCGGAAACAAGCTTTAAGGACACCAAAACCCCTCTCTTACGTTTCTTGTGCGGATATGAGCTGCGTGGTTATCTCTCCTCAGCCTGAGAGTTTGGGTTTAACACGGGTGTTAACAGCCATGGGCGCAATGGGTACCTACTGTCTCCTCATAACCATCCTTCGGTTATCGTTGTCGTTCACAAACAGACTCTTCAATTTCGAATTAGAACATATGAATGCATCAAGATTACTTCGGGGCCATTATTTGAAGTGATATGATGATATGGCTACTGCGTCAAATGTAAGAGGGGTTCTGGAAACCAGATTTTTGTAGAAAAATGTTATTTTCGACCCTATGTAGCCCCTTTTGTGAAAATGAAAATTTCGAAACCTTACTGCACATCTACAGGACACCACCTATCATTTTCCAAAAGATTAATTGGTTCCTGCTTAAAAGAGGAGTACGAGAAAGAAGAAAGTGTGACAGACGGACGGACGGACCAGGGTTACAACAATATAGCTGAACTTTCTTTAGAAAGTAGGGTATAAAATTGGAAATCCCCAAACTAAATACTGGGTTTCAATATAATTTTACTCTTACTTTACCATTAACAAATTAATTTGAATCCGAAAGCAACGAAATAAAAGAAGCTGAGATTTAAAAAACAAAAAAAAAATTTCTCGATCCGCGGATTTTTGGTATCCTATGACTTTAATTCAAATATCATAGCTACCAAAACTTCGTTACTTTTTCGACGATTGAATCTGATTGTCCTGTATTTTATACCCGCACTTTTCTAAAGAGAGTTCGGGTATATTGTTGTTATCCTGGTAATTCGCTCTGTCACACTATTTTCTTCCTCAAACTACTCTTATATTTCAAGCAGTAGCCTACTCATCTTTTTGAATATGATTGGAAGTGCTTTGAACATGTGCAAAAAGATTTTGAAATTTTCACCTTGGTGGGACAAATGGGAGTTAAAAAAGGTTTTTCTACAAAAGCATGCATATGGTTCCCTGATCTCCTCTTACATTTTTTGTAGTAGCCCATTCATATTTTGGAATATAATTGAGAGTGCCCTGTGGATGTGCAACGAAGTATTGGAATTTCGATTTTCACCTCCAGGGGGGAGTGTTAAAAACATTTTTCTACAAAAACCTGGTTCCCTGAACTCCTTACATTTAATGCCGTGGCCAAATAATTTTTTTGAATATGATTTTTTTGTGCTGCAGATGTGCAAAAAGGTTTTGGAATTTCGATTTTAACCTTCGGGGCAAAAACGTCGTTTTTTCCTTTTAAAATAACTGATTCCCTGAACTCTTCTTAAATTTTAATAGCAACCAATTCACAATCTGGAAAATGATTGGGAGTGTCCATGTGCAAAAAAGATTTTTGGAATTTTGATTTTCAGTCAGGGAGATGGGAGGGCAGCTGGGTTTCAAAAATTTTTCTACAAAAACGTAGTTCTCTGTAATAGAAATTTCCTTGATCAAGTTAATAATATGCAACTTATTTATCAATCAGGTGCTTCTTAGTGTGTTAGCTATATTACATTTGTAGTAACCAAGACAAAGACGATGACTCAGCGTCTTTGGGTAAGACTTTAAATACCGACGAGCGCTGATGCTCTACTTAGTTAGTCTGTCGGCCGGTGAACAGTGCAGATCGTTTTAAAGGTTAGGAATTTATTGTTCTTCATTTGCGGGTCTCAAAATACTGCAGACATATCATTTGGGGTACATTCGGTTCCAAACCTACTTTAAAATAAAGGTTTATTTGAGAGTGTTTGGAAACACTGCTCTGAAACATAAGGTCTGGGAGCTTTGGAAGCTCTAACAACGGGTTTCAGACCTTGAATAGCTTAGGAACATTGATTAAAGAATCATTAGAGAATCATTGTTTTGTATATATTTAGTAAATCTAATTCCACGTAATTCTCGTTTAGTTTATTTTGACCAATCAACTATAGGCGTAGGTAACGTAAGGAAAATTATAAATCTCTTTCTCGATGACTGGAGAACCCATGGTACATATTACAAAATTTGGTGGCAGCGGTGGGATGATCTAAACAAAAGAGAAGCAAATTTTGTGTTGTTGTTTTAAGCTTAACTTTTAAGGACGGGTGTAAAATGTTTTCCAATTTTATCCGATTGAATATAATTGTATTTTCCAATTTTGTCAGAAAGGTATTTTTTGGTAAAAACATGAACTAGAAACGCGCCATATTTGCATGAGTTGATTTCAATAGTGTACTACTTGAGCTGTTTTTCTTCGATGTATTGGAAATAATCACGGTAATTATAAATTCTATAGTTGTTTCAACATAATTTTCAATAGATGTATATCTACATATTGTATTCTCATGCATTGAAACAAGGTGAATTGTCAGTTAAAGAATGTAAACAAAGTTACTACACACAGGTTGAGCATAAATTTCATATTTTCTATTCGGCTAAATTTTCAGTATTGTCATGTATTTATTCTTTATCATATTTTTATAAGTTTAATTATATCAGTAAGTTATAATTATCTAGCACAATTTTAAAGTCAAATATTTATATTTTGTATAACATAGTAAGTTTTGTTATTTCCTTTATTGTAGTCAATCTTTTCCTATTCCTAATAAATGAAGGAAATGAATCAGGCGTTTTGCTCCTGTAAAGAAAGATGAACAGTTTCAAGGCACTAGAACGGGAGTGTACTTCATATGCGGGTCTCAAATTGCTGCAGACAGACCATGTGAAGTACATATCCCATACTTTTTAATTTGTGTTAAGTATTGAGAGATAGTTTTAAGCTATAAGTTTCAAACGTGGTTTGAAGTCTTTAGATAGAAAACGTTTAGGTCTAAGTCATGGAGGATATGCTAGAAAAACAGGTCGAGACCACTAGATTTTCTGACGTCAGCATAAATTTGCATGTAAATTAGCTATCTGTTTACTTTACCCACTGATGAATAAGTCGCAATGCATTATGTGCTACTACAAGTACTCAGTTGTGTTGAAAAGAAAGGGCAACTTGAATTGTCCCTTCGCGGGTATGTTAAGGCTACACAGAAATATCATACTTGCCTTTACAACATGACGTCATAGTAAGCTGTATGACGTGAACTTTAGAAATAATGATTTCTCAACATCTATATTTAAAGTTTAATTTCAGGTCCAAATAATGAATGTGATCATTCAAAAACATAATATAAACTAAATTTTGTCGTTTTTTGGTGGTATAAATAGCTAAGTATTTAGCACGGGGGTTAAATACCAAACCCATGACGTCATAACTATTGATCAAATATTTCCCGAGTGAAATTAAACGTGACGAGAATTCATGTAAACAAATATATGAAATGGGAGTTTTAAAGCATATACCGTGAATGTTATGTGTGATTCATAAGGAATTAAAGATTAAGAATCAGGTACGCTTAAATATATTTATCATGCTTTCTAATAATGAACACAGGCAGTGCTTTGAAATCCCGATCAGCCTTTCCTCTGTCGTTTTATAACAACAAAGACCGAAAAGTTAAACACTACGCCGCATACTTTGAAACATAATTTTTGTTTGTATCGAAAGCTTGTATTCTATAGTACTTGGAAAGTGCTGCTAGAATCGTGTGGTTAACATGAATTGATAACAATTCCTTGATCGTATGTATAAAATGTAAAAATTTTGGTAAGGTTTCATGCGAAACTTTGGAATATTTTTTTCTGTGTCGGGAGAGTAGGATACTAGCAGCACTTTTCATGACCCAGTGATAGTTTCACACAATTATTTTCACTAAAAGAAATTAATTATCCCCGGGGTAGTGTTGAACTTTTCACTTTTTCATTAAGGCAATTTTTCTATTTATAGACGTCACGTGATGACGTCGTAGTGGAGTGCTTTTTTTAGCCTAAGACCTGCATTGGAAACTCGTTTTCAATTCTTTTTTGAGATTTATGAACAGAAATATTAAAAATGATGTATAATCTTTCATTTCTATGCTCACATTTACAAAATTTGATTTATGAAGCCTTATATCAACTTAAAATACATCGGCCTAAACCATTGTTCAAAGAGACGTAGGTGCTATCGTGTCGATAAAGCATTGAGAGTTTTTTTTTCACGTGATATACGTGTACATAGTTTTAGACAGCAGTACAAGGTGCGCAATTATTATTTAACACCTCAATATTTTCAAAATGTTTTATGTACATGCAAACGTCAAAGCGTTTACTAGTACGGAATTTTAAGCAACTATTAATCATCTAAAACAACTCCAATATTAAATGTGAGCATGGAGCAGTGTCTTCAGAATATAATCTTTCAATTTCAGCCTTATAAAGTGAAAAAGAAGCTCTACGGTTTTTCCAGTGACGAAGTAAATATTATGCAGTAAACCGATGAAAACCACGTGTCGCTCTTAAATCGTAAACACGTAGTAGACTGTCATGCTTTGGGACTAATTCAATTGATTGGAGAACGGGTGTGACGAAAACATCGTCACGTGTTGAAAATTGTCTTCCATATAAGGTAGTGTACCCGACCTGATAAAGAGATAAGCTATTTGGAAGAACCATTAAAAGAGGTCTCTAACGAAAGTATTCGACTTCAACAAAAGGAACAGCAAAAGATATCTACTCCAATAACTGTTAGAGATTCTGTAATCGGTGCTTCGAAACAAAAGGAATCAACGCATGAAGAGGATTATGGAGGTGCCAGACCCAAAGTAAAGTTTAATGTTGGTGTGGAAAATGCTTTCAAACCCACTTCTGCCTCAGGTGAAAGAAAAGGCGATATATCACGAAAATTCTGGCATATATCTTGAAACACTACTCAATGATGCAAGTAATATTACATTGCGGAAAAGCCAGGGAGGACGATTTCAGAGGCATGGTTTTGAAGAAGGGTCAGGAAACAGGGCTAATAAACTAAGCAGCTTAAAACCTGCTACATATGACGGAACAACGTCATGGTTGGACTACAGATCCCATTTTATTGCCTGTGCATCATTAAACAAGTGGTCAGAGGAGGAGAAGGGAATGTATTTGGCAGTATCCCTGCGCGATCAAACCCAAGGTATGCTTGGAAATCTTCCAGATAGGTTACAGATGAACTTCCAAGAATCGTCAAAATCTCTGGAGGAACGTTTTTCTCCTGTAAATCAAACGGAACTCTACAGAGCCCAACTAAAAGAAAGGCGTCAAAAAGCAACGGAAACTGTACCCCAGCTTGGACAAGACATCAGACGCCTAACACGTTTTGCATATCCGACGGCGTCAGGGGACTTGTATGAAACCCTAGCCAAAGAGTATTTCATAGACGCTCTAGCAAGCTTTGACATGCGTCCTAGAATAAAACAATCAAGACCAGGAAATCTGAACGATGCTATAAGGCACGCTGTGGAACTAGATGCTTTCATAGGTGCAGAGCGCACAAAGCACAGTGATGCTTTTGCCAGTCGAAACCAACTCGGATACTCTGGAAGAAGTGATGAAATCTATGAAAGATATGCTTCTGACTCTTCAAAAAGATGTTGACAAATTAAAGCATGGGCAGCAAAAGTTCCCAAACAAAGAACTTCCTTCGCTATCCCCAAGAAAGTTCAATCAGAATTCAAGTGATACAACTACTAAAAAAATGCTTTAACTGTAGAAAACCTGGGCACTTCAAGAGAAACTGTAGGCTGCAAAATGCAGAGAAAAGGAAAGATAGTTTCAAAAAGTTTAGTTCTGGACCACCCGGAGGACTAAAGAAAAAGGGTTACACTAAAGAAGGTACCGCAAAACAATTAGCTTCAGAAAACAGGAGACCAATAAAGAAAGGTTGTATTGGAGTATAGAGAAAGGTAAAAGGAACCAGGCATGTACGTCTTGGGGACTGCTAATGGGGTTTCGATTTCAACATTAGTAGATACAGGAGCAACCGTACCTCTTCATCACAAAAAAGTATTTAAGGTAATAAATCGTGGTAGGAAAATAGTGTTGGCTGAAACGGATTTAAATATCTTGTCAGCAGCAGGCACTCCTTTGAATATTTTGGGGAAGGCACTTATAAAATTTAAATTTGGGAAAAAAATCATCTTCCAAACATCTTTAATTGCAGACATCAATGTAAATGCGATTTTATGTCTCGACTGCTTGCAGAATAACAAAGGTGTAATCAATCTACACGATAAGACACTTATGCTGGGAGATGAAACTTATTGTTTGAAATTTGAAGGTAGGATAGGGTGTTTCAGAATCGTTACATCAGAAACACGGTCTCTTCCTTCAAAGAGTGAAATAGTCACCACTGGGAAGGTAATTGTTCCAGAAAATCAAGAATTTGGGACAGAATTTGGTGTTGTAGAACCCACTTGTTCGTATTTAAATTCTGATAGGGGTTTGGTAGGAAGAACCTTAGTGAAAGGAAATACATGTAAATGTGTTCCAATACGTCAAAGAGATACTCGAGGGTGGATTAAATGAAATAGAATCCAGTGAGACTTTGCCTGATCACTTGGGATCAGTGTTTAAGAAAACAATAACAAATCACAGTAAAAGGCAAGCAAAGATGGTGAAACAGCTTTTGTGTAAATACGCATACATTTTTACAAAATCGGATAAAGATGTGCGACGAACTGCTATGACCAAACATAGCATTAATACAGGAAGTCATAAGCCCATCAAAGAAGTTCCTAGGAGGCTCACAGAACACATAAATGCAGAGGTGGATAAACATGTCAAGGAAATGTTAGAAAATAAAGTTATTGAACCTTCTAAGAGTCCTTGGGCTTCAAGGGTTGTCCTAATAAAGAAAAAAGACGCATCTACTACATGTAGGTTTTGCATTGATTATAGGCGCCTCAGTGCGATTACAGAGAAAGACGCCTATCCTATACCCCGAATAGACGAAACACTAGATCAACTAGCGGGATGCAAATGGTTTTCGACTCTCGATCTCCATTCAGGATACTGGCAAATAGAAATGGACGCAGAAGATAAAGCCAAGAGGGCATTTGTCATTCGAAATGGCTTGTACCATTTCAATGTAATGCCATTCGGGCTATGTAATGCCCCGGCTACCTTCGGGAGGTTGATGGAGACTGTCTTAGCAGGTCTACAGTGGGATATTTGCCTCATTTACCTCGATGACATTATTGTCAAAGTCAAGACCTTTGAAGACATGTTCAAGAACTTATCCAAAGTGTTTGATAAATTAGCAGCAGCAGGGTTAAAGCTAAAGGCAAAGAAATGTACACTGTTTGCAAACAGTGTTGACTACTTGGGACATGTGGTGTCGGAACAAGGTATTTCGACAGACCCAAAGAAAACAGTGGTAATCCAAAATTGGCCTCAACCTCGAAATATCACTGAGCTCCGATCCTTTTTGGGTTTCTGTAGCTATTATAGAAAGTTTGTTCCAAACTTTGCTCCTTTAGCCAAACCGCTTCATGTATTGACCCAGCAAAGTAAAAAGTACATTTGGTCTGAAGAGTGTCAAGAGTCTTTCGACATTTTACGAGATAAGTTGGTGAAAGCACCTTTGCTTGCACACCCAGACTTTTCAAAACCTTTCATTCTTGACACCGACGCAAGTGATACAGCGATTGGCGCTGTTTTGTCTCAAGTTAAGGATGGGGAAGAGAAAATAATCTACTATGAGAGTCGCTGTCTAACCAAAGCTGAACAAAAATATTGCGTTACAAGCAAGGAGTTACTATCAATTGTTAACTTTGTCAAACATTTTAGACACTACTTGTATGGTAAGCCTTTTGTGGTACGCACCGATCACAGTTCCATGAGATGCCTGTTAAATAAGAAAGATGCAGAAGGACAGATAGCTATGTGGATCGAAACATTATCTACTTATGAAATACAGATTCAACATAAAGCGGGCAAATTGCACAGAAATGCAGATGCTCTGAGCAGGATCCCTTGCAAGATCTGTGGAAAACAAACTTTTCAAAAAAAGTTAAACTTGATTCGCCATAAGAGGAAGTTCCACGAACAAACCAAAGAGCAGCATAAAGCAGAAGAGAAGAGCGAAGTAAGTGAAGAAAAGAAAGAGGAGGGAGACGAATCATTGCTGGAACAAGATCCTGGAGATGTAATTCATGAGACCTTAAGTGTCAGCGAGAGCAACTCCCCATCTAGTGATTCGAGTAGCGAGGATGATTGTGATGATAAAGATGCTGGTGAACTGACGACTGATGTTGGACCGGAGATCATGATGAAACCAAACAAGATTCACAAGATGTCAAAAGCGTGAATGAAGAAGCAGACACCGAAATCAAAATAAAATCTCCAGAGAAAGGACGGGTAGTTCGAAAGGCCACGGCTCCAGCACCCGTGTTTTCACCTAAGAGAAAGACCCCTATTTCTCTTCCTGAGAAACCAACACCACTTGGGAGATTTTCATTCGGAGCTACAAGTACAAGAGCTACTCAAACCAGTTGTCATATTGGTTGTGAAGACAGAATCATAAAGAAAAGAAAAGTTCGCAAGGTAGTCTCAACTTACACCCAGGACCATAAAAACATTAAGGAAACCTTGGAAGAAGAGTTTTTTCTATTTAGAGTGAAAAAAGTGTTTAATGACATTTCTGTTGAGTCAAACGTACATGTAGGACAATTGTAAAAAATGTTTTCTGAAAAGTCGACACATTAGATTTTTTTTGCGGGAATGTCAAGAGATATTGCATTACCTTTCAACTCATAATAATTGATATTTGATGTATGTATATTAAAAAAAGCTTGATAAAAATTGTTATTCAATTAATATGCGGGACGCATATGTTTCGGAGGCATGGGTAATGTAGTAGAAATTTCCTTGATCAAGTTAATAATATGCAAATTATTTATCAATCAGGTGCTTCCTAGTGTGTTACAATGTAGCTATATTACATTTGTAGTAACCAAGACAAAGACGATGATTCAGCGTCTTTGGGTAAGACTATAAATACCGGTGAGCGCTGATGCTCTACTTAGTTAGTCTGTCGGCGGGTGAACAGTGCAGATCGTTTTAAAGTAAGGAATTTATTGTGCTTCATTTGCGGGTCTCAAAATACTGCAGACATACCATTTGGGGTACATTAGGTTCCAAACCTACTTTAAAATAAAGGTTTATTTGAGAGTGTTTGGAAACACTGCTCTGAAACATAAGGTCTGAGAGCTTTGGAAGCTCTAACAACGGGTTTCAGACCTTGAATAGCTTAGGAACATTGATTAAAGAATCATTAGAGAATCATTGTTTTGTATATATTTAGTAAATCTAATTCCATGTAATTCTCGTTTATTTTATTTTGACCAATCAATTGTAGGCGTAGGTAACGTAAGGGAAATTATATATCTCTTTATCCATGACTGGAGAACCCACAATACATATCACATTACATTTTTGCAGTAACAAAATCATCTTTTGGGAATATGATTGGTTGTGTCTTGTAGGTGTGCAATAATGTTTCGGAATTTTTAACCCTCGGGGCCAATTTGGGTCAAATAATGACTTAATTTATTTATTAATTAAAAAAAAAATCCTGGTTCCCTGAACTCCTTTAGTTACATTTTTTGCAGTAGCTAGCTTATTAGCCCATTCATATTTTGGAATTCAGTTTTGATGACAAGTGGAAAGTGGGATTAAAATTCACAAACTTTAGAGTTTTTGAACAATTATGACAAGAGATTGTTCATCAATTTATTTATATAAAATACTTATACATAAAAGCCCCATGGGCCAGGCTCAACTGAGCATTTTATGCTCAATTGATACTGTGTAAAATATAGAATTAGATTGGCATCTTCTCAGGTTACCCAAATATGAAGGTTAGAATATTTTTAATATTACTGTCTTATGTCAGCATCTAGTTGTGTAATTGCCTACACTAATGTTCCTCAAATACTGGTAAAAAGTTCATAGAAACTGAGGACAATTCATGATTGATTGATTAAATTGATATATTGATATAAAAAAAATACTTGTCATAAAAGGAAAATACATGTATAATATCTAAGGGAGGGAGGGGGGGGGGGTTCACGCAACATATTAATTGGGAATTGAAAACGTCCATTGCAGCTAATCTAAGATGAACCTTAGTCTCGATTAAACCAAGTAATGATTACGATTTGGAACTTAGTGACTCAGAAAACTATGAAATGCGAATTCACACTTACTCACCAGACGTGAGAAAATACAGTTAACTTCAATTCATGACGAGAAAATAAAGCCGAAAAAAACCATTTATGATCAAGAAATGAAATGAACGCAAAATGACATTCAATTTCATCAAGATAATCCGACTTTTATTGCTTTTTCCTTTTTATCTTTCGTCCACTGCATCTGAATAGCTGAATCCCATAAAATCCATTTAGTATACGAGCTCTGTTGATGGACTCATAACGAAGCATTGTTACTGCACTGATGGAAATACTATAACCTGGAACACCACGTGTTTTGGAATGGGAGTATATATTTGTTCTTTGTCATTACACAATGTAATCGATATACCTATATAATTTGCTAATATTGCTTGTTGTAAAATTTCAATTGATATAGTCAAAATAAGTTCTATATGACAATCCCATATGATTGGAATGAGTCATTTTCAGCCATTCATACCTTGTATATTGTAACGTGCTTTTTAAGTTTTGATAAACCATTTTAGAATGATGTTCGTCTGAAACCTGATCTGCATATGACAAACAAATAAAAAAGACAGAAATTTGGTCAATACAAGTATTTATAGGATTATTTATAATCATACATTTTGACAATCTTTAAATCTGGAACTGTATAAAACTCAAATGTACAGATCTTCTTAGCATATATTCATATTGGAAGCAGGCGTAGCATGACATCTTGTAATTCTTGGACATACTCTTTCAAGTACTATAAGGAATATAGATATCCTTCTCTCATGTACTTTCTCCTCCCCCTCCCCTCCCCCCAATCTGTCACTCCTCATGCGCACTTCCTCTCTCTATCTCAAATGTCACTATTATGGAATTTTTGTTTTGTTTATTATATTCACAAACGATATCTTTTGTATGTCATATAAATATGTGTTTGTGACAATTGATATCAATGTTACAGGTCTTCTAGAGGCTCGATCGGTATCACTACTGGTGATGGGGTAAAGAAAATAAATTATGATTGTTTTTCCTATGTAAGTAATGGATCTACATGGGATTTGAAATTCCTATCCTCGAAACGAAAAAAGTACAAGTGGATTTCCTACATGTAACGAAGAATTTTGACCCGGGTTGAAAACTGAACCGAGGGTCATTTTCAGCGTTGAATATTGACACCAACGGTGTGGAATTTAGAGCCTAGCCCGTTGAATATTGAACCGCATCGTGGAATTTTGATCATTAAACCGGGTATAAATTCAACACCATAAAAATTATAATGAATTGATGTTCACAATTATGATTTATTTAATTAAAAATTCTATACTTTCTGATAAATATTTTGCGTAATTTATTTTTATTCTTTAGAATAACTTGAACATTTCGCTGAACTTTAAACAGTTTGCCAAAGATGCACCCCTCCTAAATAACTATCAATGGAGACGAGAAAATCTTGAAAAAAAAAATGGTCTGCATGGTGAAAAAAATTCTCAAACCTACATTGCAGAACTGGGAGGGGGGATGGATGAATCGATACCAGAATCATATTTGACAAGCTACATATAATGCTGTTTAAACCGTTACCCAACCTGCCCTATATTTCGTTAATGATAATAATAAAATCACCGTTGAGTATTGTGAACTGATTACATTGTGCAGTTATCTGCCAAATTATATTTTTATGCTAACATTGTAAATCAGGTAAAATTTAAACTTTGTTTCTATTTATGGTGACAGTGCAGAATGACCGTGTGTAATGTCTGGGGGTTATTAGAAAGTTATCAATGTCTTTGATACATGTATCTCATGAATATTTTATGGTTTTCCTTTCGAATTTGAATTAAAATACGTAAAGTATAAAGATCAAACATAAACAGAATATTACTAATGCCGTTTTTTTTTTTTAAATTGATATAATAATTTATTGGGGTGGGGTGAATAGAATTGATCTAAAAAAAAAAAAAAAAAAAAATGTATTAATAACAAATTCTGTAGTTGGGTCAATATTCAAGATCAACTTTCAACGTGTTGAGGTCGAAGTGCCAGAAAAAAAAAAGCTGTTGAAAAATGACCCAGGTACAAATTTCATGAATTTTGGTCTCAATTTTCAACGGAGAAAAACCGTTGAAAAATGAACCCCGGGTCCATTTTCGATCCGAATTAAAATTCTTTGTTATCTCGGCAAAAGTAAAAAAAAAATGCATAATTACAAAGATGGTGATTAATAGCGAAGTAATTTTTTTGTTAATCTTTCATCAATCACTATGATTCTCATAATAAAGCAATTTGATTAACTGTATAAAACATACCCAACTGTGTATCACTTTTAAATACTTTACTGTTGATTTCAGGCAATCACCTGACGGTGTGATTCGCCTTTTCGGATCACCACACGGTTTGATTCACCAGTGTCTGATTGCATGAATGATTGATTGATTGTATGTATGTTGTTTTACATCCCATTCGAGAATTTTTAAGACATATTGAAACGTCACCATATATCGGCGAAGGACTTCTTTAGATCTTTACTAGGCACTCAGCGCCATTAAGCCCTGAGGGTTCTTTATATGAGCCAACGCCTAGGTACATGTATTGACACGGGACCTCGGTTTTTACGGTCTCATCCGAAAGACCCGTGACCTTAACTTAATATTTTTGCCGGGAACTAGGCGAAGGAAGTGACTACCTATGTTGACGCGTTGGGTTTGACACGGTGCGGCGAACGAGAATCGAACCTGGGCTCAAAAACATGAAGCGAACGCCCTACCACTAGGCTACCGTGACCATTCTCTTAAACAGTAGACGAATAATGTTCCCTGTGGAATAATGATTAGGGGTCACTTTTCGACGTAGGAAAATGACTTCTAAGTGTAAAAAATGTTTTTATTTTTTAGATAGAACCCAAGGGTAAGTTTTAGCTCACCTTAGCTGAAGGCTAAGTAAGCTTTTCTGATCAAAATTTGTCCATTGTCTGTCGTTGTCGTAAACTTTTTGCATTTTCATCTTCTCCAGAACTACTGGGTCAATTTCAACCAAATTTGACACAGAGTATCCTTTGGTAAAGGGAATTCAAATTTGTTCAAATGAAGGACCAAACCCTCTTCCAAAGTGAGATAATAAGGAAAAAGTAAAAATTGAGTGGGGTCATTTAAAAATTTTCTTCTCAAGAAGCACTGGGCCAGAAAAGGTGATACTTATATGAAAGTCTCTTGATAGTTTATTCAAATCATGACCCCCAGGGGTAGGGTGGGGCCACAATGGACAATCAAAATTTTACACGGGTATATATAAGAAAAATCTCTAAAAATCTTTTTTTTTTCAAGAGTAAAGCCATGATCATTTATACTTAAAGGGAGGCATCCAAAGGAAGTGTATGTTCAAGTTTGTTCAAATCGTGACCCCTGGGGGTAGGGGTTTGGCCACCATGGGTGATTAAAGTTTTACATAGGGAAAAAAAACTTGAAAGTTTTTTTTCAATAGGAAATCCATGACTAGTCATATTTACTAGTATATTAAAGCATCCCCCGGTAGTGTAGATTCAGGTTTGTTCACATCAGGATCCCGTATGACGGTACATATCACAAGATGAAACACTTCCTTTAAACTTGGCTTAATGGTGGCTTATAGGTCCTTAAGGTTGTCTTCTGACCCAGCAGTTCTTGAAAAAAGAGATGTTGAAAGATTTTTTTTTTCTAAATATTCTATGAAACACTTTAATCACCTTTGTAGTCACATCCTTCCCCTGATGGACATGATCTGAATAAAACTGAATCTACACTTCATAATGAAGCTTTCACATAAGTTTAAACTTTTCTGACACAGTGGTTCTTGAGAAGATTTTTAAAAGATGCCACTAAATTATCACTAATTCTTGTCTACGTACCTTGAAAGACGGCTTGGTCCTTCATTTAAACAAACTTGAATTCCCCTTATCCACGGATGCTTTGTGGCACGATTGGTTGAAATTGACCCTGTAGTTCTTGAGAAGAAGCTGAAATCGTGAAAAGTTTACAGACAGAAGGACAGTCAGACAAAATGTGATCAGAAAAGCTCACTTGAATTTCCAGTTCAGGTGATCTAAAAATATCAACCCCAACAACAATTATATCGGTACATACGGAATCCCATTTAGGACTTATCAAAAATATTTTTGAATTCGATATATGAATTATCGAATTTGTTATAAAGAATTTAATTCGTTATAACAATTTCTTTAAATTCGTTATTATAAATTAAACCTGTTGTAATAAATTTGTTGAATTCGTTATAAAGAATTCAAAAATTTGTTATAACAAATAAAATTAGTTTAAACGAATTCTAAAACTTGTTATAACAAATTTAATTCGTTTAAACAAATTCTTTAATTTCTTATAACGAATTCAATTCGTTAAAACGAATTCGACAAATCGTTATACCGAATTCATATATATTTTTCTACAGGCCCTGATTGTTGAATTTGATTAAAGGAATTTAATTTGTTATAACAAATTTAAGAATTTGTTTCAACAAATTTAATTTGTTATAATGAAGTATAAAATTCATTTAAACGAATTCAAATTGTTACAGAAAATTTCTGAATTTGATATAACGAATTCAACAAATTTAAAAAGTCGCCCGCGTGGCGCAGTGGTAGAGCGTCTGCTCAAGAGTCGCGGAGTAAGGAGTTGATCCTTACTTCGCGGGTTCGAATCCCACTGTGGGACATGGAGACCGGTCCTTTGGATGAGACCGTATAAACCGAGGTCCCGTGTCGCAGTAGGTGCTGGCACGAAAAAGATCCCTCACTGTTCAATGGCCCTAAGTGCCGTGCATAGGTCAAAATTTGCAGCTCTCCACCGGCAAGTGGTGGCGTCTCCATATAAGTGAAAAATTCTCGAGAGGGACGTTAAACAACAAACAAACAAACAAATTTAAAACAGATTAAGTTTTGTTATAACGAATTCAAAAAAAATGTTATAACGAATTCAAAGAAATTGCTACAACGAATTAAATTCGTTATAATAAATTTGACAATTCGTTAAATCGAATTCAAAAAATATTTTTGATAGGTCCTAAATGGGCTTCCGTAGGGCACATGAATGTATTATGATGATTTCCAAATAATCATTACTACTGATCAAAAAAAACAAACAACAACTAATACATGTATTCATTCTCCAAGTACATAGTACAAGAAAAAAAGAATAGGCTGATTTTTAAGATATCTCACGAATTACGGTATCTTTGACATATCACAGTGAAGTACTTCAATCCTGGACACAATTTGCTGTCCAAAAAGTTTTCTCCCTGCAGTATTGCGAGTAATACTGTCCGTCTTCCTCCGTGCGTGTATGTGTGTTTGTCAATATCTCTTTCCCTTTTCAAGTAAATATTCGTCAAAACAATTTTTTCGACGACAATATATGCCGACCTTGACTGTACAAATTGTCGCCAACGACAATGTGTGCTGGTGCTTGACTGTACATTTTGTCGTCCATTATGCAGGAGGAAAATAAGGCTCGTCTCGGTACATATTGTCGCCGGCGACAATATGTACCGATGGTCGACAATATGTGTCGTGAGAGTAGGTACATATTGTCGCCGACGACAATATGTACAAAACGACAATATGTACCGTCACATCCCGGGGTAGGGTGGGGCCACAGTGTGCAATCGTAGTTTTACATAGGAATACATATGAAAAATCTTTTAAAATCTTATTCTAAAGAATGGGAAAGCCATGATCGGTCATAGTTATATTAAAGCATCCTCAGGTAGACTAAGTTTAGATTCAAGTTTGTTCAAATCATGGGTGAAAATACGAAAAAATATTGTATTATGTATCCGTACGTTACATTGATGGAAGAGTCCATTTTTAAAGAAATTTTTCACACAGATGGCTTTAAAAAAAATGGTTCTAGCTAATTCTGGATTAATCGAGTGATTTACAGAATTAGTTTTTCATAAAAATTAAAAATTTGGATTATAAAAAATATTCAGGCAGAAAAATGAATTCCGGTCATTATTCGATGGGTGTCATTATCTAAACAATAAAATGCTTCCATTGTTTCTTAATGCGGGAATTAGCAGTTGCAACTTCGGCAGAAAACATAACCTGCGTAAGCGCGTTATGTAATTTTTTTCTGCAATGGTTGCAACCGTGAATCCCACATTAACAAAGAAAGAAAGATTATATATATATATATATATATATATATATATATATATATATATATATAGAAAGCACAAAGAAATTTACTTTTACAAGGATACCCACTTCCGCCCCAACCCGGGGTTGAACTCTCGACCTACGGAATCTGTCTCCTAGCAGTACAGAAACAGCGCGCTAGACCGCTCAGCTATCTAGGCAAGTCAAAAAAACTTGCTTTCGATGCCGATGGAATTCTCGCGACGCTGCCCTACACTACACGGTCATTGAGAATGGAAGTGAGATACAGTTATTTGGACATTAGTTTTATTAGAGGATCGTTACTAATACACGTTGTATGAAATGGGTATCCTTGTAAAAGTGAATTTCTTTGTGCTTTCTATATTAATATTTCTTCACTTAGGGAAGTTATGTTAGTTTAAGAGTTGTTGTAAAAATGTGCTTTAGATAGATAGATAGATAGATAGATAGATAACAAAGTGTTTCAGCAAACATGTCCTGACTTTTCGGATTCAATATAAAGTTACACAGTATTAATGTAAGAAAATTTTTGCAAAAATGAAAACCACATAACCAAACAATTTTATCAATATGAAATTTTAAGAAATGCTGAATCAACATTTTTCAAGACAGGTATTTTTAAAGTTTGAATATCAGCAGCAGTTTTCAATTTAACGTCATTTTTTATGTGTTCGAAAAAGCCGCAATGTTTTAAAGTCAGCATCCTCGTTTTGTCTTTGAAGTCCTGTATGGCATATATTTTGACATCATTTGAAAAGTCTGCTCCTTAGAAAGATGGATTTCATATGAGTACTTTTTTCAAAATCTTATGCACTAGAATTGGTGATTTCGGAGATTTTCTGTTTGTATTATTTAGTTCAAAAACATCCATAGATCCATTTTTGGAGAAAAAAACCTGACTACCTGATTTTTGAAGATGTAATCAAAACTTCAATGGAAAAAATAAAATGACGTTATTTTATATTGTTTATATCACAATTAAATTGCCGGAAAATGTGCTATAAAATACAGATAAAATTTTGTAAACATTTTATTATTGTGCAAAAATATACACATGCATCGAAAGTCGGGACATGTTTGTTGAAACACTCTGTATATATATATATATATATGGTTGGTTTCCTGTTTTTTTTTTCAGAGATTTATATAAAAACAAATTAAAACTAGTTTAAATCTCATTTTTATGTAGAACTTTCAGAAAACACATAAAAAGTACTACAATGAATGTATGAACAATAGAGTCATGATTATCATAATAAAATTAAGAAATGTACATTTTCAAAATCGTTACAAAATAAACTTACAAGTATAATCATATTTAGTTTATATCTTCTTGTATTTTCTCGTACACGAAACACCATTTCCAGCTGTCATGACCTGAAAAAAAAAATGAAAATACCAAACATACGAATCAGGGATTATTCGTGATATATTAACTATAGTATAAACGAAATCTGAGATGGAAAGTTAATGAAATACAATATAGCACGTTATTTTAATAATTCAAATCAGTATCTATTTGGAACACGCACGGCGTTTGAATTAGATACATGAATCTGTATAATATCCAAAAGCGCTGTATCGTGCATATGATAGATCTACACGAGTTAAAATATGAACAGTAAGTTGGTTCTCTAATGGACATGCATAATTTATTAAATTGCTCATATTGCACTATATATTGTACAAAGATTTATGCAAGTCGCAAGCATCCATTTCTCTCTGTATATGTGTGGTGGGGGGTTGGGGAGGGGGGTAAGAGGATCTCATTGCACACACCCATCCATCCTAAGAAATGTATCTGTTTGTTAAGTTCACGTCTTTGAAGTAGAGAAACAAGTACAGATGTTGTATATTTCCAAAAGCCATTTTAACTCCAGGAGTTAAACTAAAAGTTATATCAATGTTAGAGATGTGCTAATCTACTGTCCTTTGTTCTTTTTTTTCTTATATATCCGACCGTTTATTTTTCTAATTGCAGAACGGTCGCAGAAGAAAATAAATGTTAACCAGACTCTCGCTCCATGGTGAGCACTGAACAAATTACAAAGGAAATTAACGTCAGCCTCTGTGATAACCATATGTTCTTCGTCTCGTTTAATTCCTCAGATAAAAAGTAAATCAGATTATACAATAGAATTGTATTACCTTCGGTATGCAGCTACACTTTTCTATTCAATACCCACCGTATATAGTAAATTACTAGAAAAGCCCATATCCCAAACCCCCTCCATTCTTTTTAAAGCAATAAAACACAAGTGTGTTCAAATGAATTCAAGACTTTTTTAAAGTTGCAATCCATGCATCCACAAACCTGCGCAATTAATGAGCTCCTCTAAGAGAATACTCGTAAATCTTTGGATTTTACCTATGTCTGTTTCTTACCATGGTCAGGGTATTTCCGGACACTGTCCGTTTGTTGGTCGTCTCAAAACCAGAACCTGTCTGCTTTTCAATCAAAGTGTCTCCATCCATCGTAAACACAGCCTTCAGAAGGGAAAAAAGATAATTATTCTACAGAAGAAACCTGATAAGTTTTTTTTTATAGTCAGTGTCATTCTATGTCTTTATATCGACGTTATAATTGTGAATGAATGCAAAAAATACTTATTGCAAGTATATTGAGAACGGTTTGCCTTGATTGACCCCAGCCCAGTTATGATAAGTGGATCAAACTGTTCTAATTTAGAGTATCGCGTATTTCTAAAAAGTCTTATGAAGCAAAAAATTGTTTTTCGTTTTTGTTAAAAAGAAAAACCTTGATATAATTCTAAATTTTATATAATATAAATGTATATACCTTGACTGGCCTGCCATCTAAGGTTTTAGTGTCGAATTCAGAACCGAGGCTGAATTTGACCTCCCTCTCTCCCGCAGGGGTGGTAATTTTGAAGACCCAGTCATTCCCGGAATTGCTGATATCGTAGGTCAATTTGGAATCATCCCCTAAAAATTTCTGGGCTTCTGCTTGTTTGTCATCACTTACACCTGAAATAAAATTCAATGGATGATGAAACTTTTTTCAATTAATTTGACAAAAATGCACATGTCAATCTTTAAAATATTGTACGATTCTGAAAAAATATCAATATTGACAACATTTGAAGCATTTAACTATAAAGCTCAGTAGCCACACATATACGTTTTACAGTAACATCGTGCATAGAAGGGTAACTGAAAAAAATCCAAGCAGACCAACTTGACCTTGGTTCAGGCTATGAGGTTTTTGGTGGCATATCGTATACGAAGAAAATTTCGCTCTGTTTATTTTTTGTACTTTTCTCCGTCGTCGATTAGCGAATTAGTAATATCTCTATTATAACACAATTGTGTCTGCTTGGACGAAATCGTGTGCAACTGTGAAAGGGTGAAAAAACCCTTATACATAACTAATACTAATAAGGAATCAGTATAAATTTATATTATATGGCCATAAATAAGTCATATTCTCATTTGTTCACTATACGCGTATTTATTTCAGTGAAAAACCAATTGTTATAAAAGCTTATTATGATGTCAATTTCAACACAATTTCCGTTTCATTTTTTATTCACTTAATTATGGAGAACTGTTTTTAAATATTTTCTAATCCTGAATGCAATAAGCCAAACGATAAACTGATCAAAGAGAAAAATTTAAGACATCATCAAGGCAAATTTTCTAGCCTAAAAATACCATGATTTCTTAACAAAACCGACAATACTATTATTTTTAAATTATGTGAAAAAACTAAAAAAAAATCTGCATTCTTTGATGCCATATTTATAAGAAATGATCTACAGATAAGGCTACATTTTATCCCCAAAAGGCAATTTTCAAAGAAATATACAGCAAAAAAATTAAATTATGACCCACTTATGGCCAGGTACTGTGCCTCAGAGAGAGAGAGAGAGAGAGAGATCTCAAAACTGTCAGCAATCTCCTTTCATTGAGCCACTAAGATTGTTTTATTGACCGAATAACAACAGATATGGAATGCTTGTTGAATTTACACAACCAATTAGCAAACATCATATATTGATGACGTTATTGATTAAATTAATTCAGACAGACTATATTTGCACAATGCAGCCACAGTTCCCCGTTGGTTTGTTTATTACGATCAAGTACCATGTCATAGAAAGTTAGCTTTAAAATCAGTTCCTCTTGATTTTAGTTTCTTCATCTGATTATTAAAATATATGATATAATATGTATAAAATGTATAATATGTATTTTAAAAAAAACAAAGCTAAAAAAAACAAATAAACAAACAAAAAACAAACAAACAAACCAAACCAAACCAAAAGACAAACAAAAAATACATTCTATATAGAGGAAATTGCAGTTCGTAAAGAACAAGGTACGGTTTCAATACAAATCTGGTCCTGTATTTATTTTTAAATATGAAAGTAATGCAAGAAATTAAAACTTATGCTTCCTGAATCATTGAAATTCCATGCAGTAAGAACATACAATTCCTTCTTCACATATGACCTCCTAAATACTATTTGTTAAATCATGAACTTGTGAATTTTCCTGTATTTTCTTAAAAGTAGCAGAAGACATCAATTTTCATTGAAATTTTCTATCAAATAATATATAGCACATGCATCCCCCACAAGGATTTTGATAAATGTGATTTTTAAAAGGATTTTACACAACATATCCAAAAACTGAAGTGGACACTATTTTCTAAGGGAAATTAAACCATAATTGAGTCATTTTGAGGCTTTTTCTGTTTAAAACAGAAATGTACCAAATTAATGACGTCATATTTCCAGAATGATCATCCTTTCTGCCACATTCTTTCATGAATTATCACATTTATATACTCAACTCATATTTAAACAAATTTTATAACTATTTTAGAAACATTAAATTTTTAGGGCACAATAAAGCCCAAATCGTACCTTCTTCTTCAAATCGCTATTGAATCGCAACTCTAACTTATATGCATTTCATACTATAAGAATTAGTAAGGGAATATTAGACCTTGAAATAATCCAATTTTAACATAATTTTCAGTGACTTTCGTTTGATTTATATACTCATAGATTGTAATATTTCCTCTAATTGTTTATTAACTTTCAACTTTTAATCATCAATTTTACATTAGACACAAACATCGATCGAAAAAGCCTTAATAGCAATTATTAGGAAAAATTGTTGTAAACTCACAGATACTACGAAGATATAGAATACCCAAGAAAGAATATGATATAAAATTAAATTTTTAAAAGAGTTTTTACAAATATTATCATTGATAAAACACATATTTATCAGAAAGTTTTCTTTTAAAACCATCCTTATTATTGCATTCTCTCATTAATAAATACTTTCATATATATATATATATATATATATATATATATATATATATATATATATATATATATATATTGAAATCTCCCAAAAATTTCCTTATAGATTTCCTGGACGTTGATGTATTTCAAGTATTTATATGCCGTGTGATTATATAATGGGAAACACAGAAAAAGGCTCACTTCATATGCTTCTTGTATTTTTTCATAGAACATAAATGGCTTAAAGTAAAACTTTATGGTAAATATAATCACATCTTAGCAAGAATGAAGCCTGTACAAACTGTTTTTCAATCTTTATAAAACATACTTTTATTTTTTTATTATCCTTTGTCCTTACCCTGGTAATTGTCAACTGACATCATGCAGGTGCACGCATATCTACATGTACAACTCACTTCGCGCTTGTGTTTACACACATTTATATTATACAATTAATTTAGATGCCAGTTCAGAATTTTGCCAGTTAATTTAAATAATACCAGCATATCTCCTAAACTTAATAAAATGAAATTAACCTCTTAATTTTCAAACCGTTAAACAAATGTAGCCTAGACACGGGGTACACAGGATAGCACACAATAAGGCCAAAGTAAATTAATTCTTTGTTTAACGTAACCGAGCGGGTATGTTTTCAGGAAAATCCAGTCAAAAAAAAAAGAACATAGGTTTGTCATATTTTTAACAATTTCTCATTGTATTTTCAGAAATATTGTAATTTAGTACACTTTAAGGCTACAGTATTTTTTTTTAATCTTTGAGAGAGAAAGGAACAAAGCAAAAAATCGTAAGGAGGAAAACATAAATTGAAAGCTGTTCAAATGTCTATCATATTTTTATTCTTATGTGTGATTTATAAATCAATATTTTTCTAATTATTTTAGATCTTGTAATGTTTATTTGATTTTTTTTTTTTTTTTTTTTTTTTTTTTTTTTTTTTTTTTTTTTTTTGGATTGGACTAGAGGGTACCTTTTCCAGGAAATAAGGGACGTAAAACTAACTTATTTACCACGGCCTAACAAATATATCTGAAAGATGCTCCTTAATAATTCGTTTATCTACTGCAAATAAAAAATGTCTGATGTTTGTTCGGCGAGGAAATTCCTACTGCAGATGTGCGTTTCTGATCTAGGTATTCATCAACCAATCAAGAATTCAGACATTAAAAGAGGCGTTTAATTAAAGACAAAAAGCACTATCCTCCATGGTGTGAAAGAAAACGTGAGCGAAATCTACATGGTGCCTGAGAAATACTTGCTCTATCTAGCGCATTGATTGTTAATTTCAGATATTAATTCATTCTTTTATCAGTGTTTTAGATAAGAATTAAAAGATTATTGTTCCATACTACATGTATCTCCATCTTTCTCTCTGCTATATAAGCCTCATCTGCGTGCTATTACTTTGAAATACTCCAAGTTTTATGACATGTGAAATGTTACCCTCCTTTTCTTTCGAATATTTTTAAAACTTGTAATAATTAATGATGCAATGACCATTTATGATATATATATATAATTACCTTATGGAAAGCGATGCGATATGAAATTTGTCTTAACTACTTCACATTGAGTATAATTTCGTCCACTTATGATAAAAAATGGTTTACATGCAGTCATACATTACAAGATTACAATACATCATTAAGGGAGTTGACATCGTCAGCGATCATTGCAATATTTATCGTTCTGTATTGTGATATCTCTTATCACATTTCATTCATTTTTGCAAAATCAATAGACATAAACAGACCAATATTGATAAAGCTGGTCTCACTTTAGTCAGTATAGATAATACAGTGTGACAACAGATGAATAAGCAAGGTTTCTCAAGGGGGGACATAAAGATAACTGCAGAAGTTATGCATCTCATGAGAAATTTATGACTGGAACGTAGGGTATTGTTTCTTATGAAGGTCACAGGAAGTTTAATTAAGGATATTGTGCATGGGCCAAAAAAATGTACAGGACGATTAAGTAATATATTGTATATATATATGAAGACAATTGCATGCATCTAGCAAAATAAATATTTATAGCCATAGACTAAGACAATACAGCATAAGATGAAACATTACATCTTATCATTAAACTGCAACATTTTAAGCACAATTTTAAGATGTGCTAATCTACTAAGGTTTTTTTATAGCTTTTTAAAGGGTTTTCCGGATGTTTTATCTTCATTGATATTTAGAAATATTCATTTTTTTTAAATGATCTTTCAATACTATACATATAGTGTTTCCTGTAGAAAAATAGCGATTTATATCATAAAGACAAAATTGTGATCATTAAAAAAATTACACAAAAACGCCTTTCATTTGACTCATTAATTAGTGCCAGTGAGAATAAACTCCACTTTGAAATTTAATAAAAGTGCTGTAAACAATTCATCAAATCAGTATAATTGTTTTGGTTTCGGGGGAAAAAAGTGAAAACTTACCAATAGCTTTCATATACTCGCCAAAATTTTCGCTGCATTCTATCTCCCATTTTCCGTTAAACTGAGCCATAGTGAATACCGCAGTGAAATTACAGCGCTGTAGCTTTCTGCTCGTTTTATAGACTTCCTGCGAGAGTTGATCAATGACTGCACAGAATGCCTGTGTCAGCGATGATAGCATCTGAGCATTAGAACTACCTGGACATTAAAATCGGTTCTGGGTACAATTTATGATTCATAAGTGCTTCTTGATTTCACTCTCTAGGTTTATGCAGTCTGAACTTTCTTCCCACAGGTTTTCTAAGTGCGTGAATTATTTCCTTATATAAATGTACAATTGGAGTTAATTGTCTTCAATTTTTATAGGATATTGTGAATTAAACAAAGGATTGTTAAATCATATTTATTAAATACATTTAATTGATTTCAATATGCGTCTGTGAACTACTCCAGTATTTCATTTCACATCCATTAATATTAAAGCATTGGCATGTAATGGAAAAACACGAACATCTTCTTCAATTCTACCAATTCATCAGACTTACTTTTTTTAATATCGCTTTTAAACGATTAGTTTGTCCAAAAACGAATGATGAGCTCATTTCAGATTTTAAAATATAAATATTCTCTTTTTTAAAAAAATTCTTGAAATTTCGAAGTAAATATTTGTTTATCTTTCAATTTCTTGAACAGAAATGCATTAATGTTTAAGTTTCTCGTGTATCTTTGAACATTCTCCAAATATCATTTATCATTTGGGCAAGCAATTTCAAAGCAGAAATACACAAAATATAATGAAATTTCGGTAGAGATTGTAAACCAGTTGATTTATCTGTAAATACACGTTGCCCTCTGCCTATCCCCTACACATTGTCTTGCATGTTTGGCATAAGTCTGTCGCACCCTTCCTGAAAGAATAAGATTCTTTTTCATTAATGATTACATAAATCGCGAACATAGTTTATTTTTGCAGACTCTAGACATTACATTCCGTCATGATATGTACTGGAGAATGCACAGACAATATTCCGATCCTCCACCTTTCAGTTGTTTATTTGAGCAGTCTACGAAGGTATTCTCTTCTCTGTCATAACATGCACTGAATGACTGAGAATTATCGTACCAAAGAGCCGTGTTGAGTAACAAGTAAAACTGAACACAAACTTTGGAGAAAAAATCAGTTTTGCAAAGGGAGAATTAAAAAGGTTCAATAAAAATGTACATTTTTGTAACCCGTTTCCATGATTCGTCTTTTGACAATTGAAAAGAATATAAGAAACTCGAAAAAAAATCAGGTAAAAAAAGTAACTAATTTGCAAAAGTTAGAAAACCTATACATGTTGTTTGTTGTTTCTTTTTACAAACCTCGACCAATTCACACCGTGTCGGAGTACAGGTTTGACACGTTTTTACCGTTTTGTGTTATCTCTCTTTGTTCATCATTTAGTTAAGTGACATCTGAGGGAGGAAACATCCGTATATGTAAGAGGTTCCTCTTAGAATATGATAGATTCATCTGTGTCCTTGTGGACCTCCTCCATACTTCATAATTTTTACTAAAATCTGGTCACAGCTTTGAAAACATGATCCTCATCGGTGGATGCAGCAAATGTTCTGAAAGAGGCTTCCTTTACTCTAAATCAACTTAATGTGTTGTTTTACAGTGCAATATATCATGCAACATGCATATGATCTGGACAAAAATGCCAATATTCCGCTACATTAAGTTACGATACAAAAAATGTATTGCGATACATTTTAAAATACAGACACTTTTATAAAAAGATGTGAGATTCAAATACCGAAGACTTTTTAACAACATTTCCATACATTGCCAAAACATTATATAAGATTTTTGAGGGTTGGGGTGTTCGTTTTACCCCTTAAAAATTTCAAAATATTGTATGACAGTGTATTGCATTTACCAAGAAATCATCGCTAATCTTAGCCCTACAATAATCATAGGATATCGTATGTTAAATTTACTGAATTTTTATTTTTTATTACACTAACTTTTAAAAAAGTGTGTTTACAAACATGGATATTTCATATAATAAAAGCAAGATGTGCAGGCCCGTAGCAACGGTTTCAAAAGTGGTGGGGCAAACAACTTCCCAAAAAACCTAACAAGAAAAAAAAAAGAAAGAAAAAAGAAAAAAAACCTAAACTGACCAAAAGTGGGAGGAGGAGGAGGACCAACTTCCCAAAATTATCTGACAAGCAATAAAAAAAGCTAATTTACTGTACACATCCTACAATTTGCCAGTACTCGACCTTACAACGTCAAAAAAAAGGGGGGAGGGGGGCAACCAGCATCTAAAGGAAAAATTAATATAGCAAAATACTATACTAAGAAAAAAGTAGGGGGACCCCCCCTCCCCCGCGTTCTACGGGCCTGATGTGTTTGTGAAACACTGATGCCCCCGTATGGCAGCTCATCGCCAAGGACCAAGGTAAACGTCTTTCAAAAGTAGGTCAAACTTAAATGTGAAATATGAAAGCCCTAATACCAACTGTCGATTAAAGCTTTTCAAAAGTAGGTAAAACAATCGAGGGTTCTCTCTCTCTCTCAGTGGAAACTGGCGTTTCCCCGCCCACTCACCCCTACAATAAACCACTTTCTCCTTTCTGAAGAAATGGGCTTGTCGTTATGTAACAACCAACTTTAAAAAAAAAAAAAGCTCAAAACGATTCATTCAAACGATAAATTTTACCATTTCGATGCGCATCATTGTAGCACCAACCGCTCACAAGTTATGGCCAAGGTTAAAGTCTTTCATAAGTTAATCCCCAGGTCATATTTCCAAAATCGATCGACGGCCGACGGTTTTTGAGGCAAAAAATGGGATTCTTCGGGCGACAGTCGGCAGTTCATCGGCCGATCTTGACCTTTTTTTCGTCGGTCTACCAATTTTGTGTCAGTCGGGCCAAGTTATAATTTTTTTCTGCGTCGGTGGCCGATTCCTTCAATTGACGCAGTCGTCGACCAACCTTCGATCATCGTCCGACTATCGGCGGACAGTTTGTTTAGTCGGCCGTAATTGTCGGTTTTCGTAAATGTCGGCCGACGGTGAAAATCAAACTGCGGCTCAGCGAACGATGATCGGGCGAAGGTTAGCCGACTTATAAATGTTTTAACTTTTAAAGGCATTGGTGTTGCTAGGAATTAACATGACTACTCTGCGTCGCCCGATCCTACTGTCTGCGATCATTTCTATTCAGCCGACGATACGAGAAAAATGGTCGCCCGACCATCGGCTTAAATGTGGCTTAGGTGTAGGTCCAACTTCAAGGTCAAGATCACGAAGTAAAAAATCTTTGTATCCGAAGAAAGATCACACGGAATGCACCTGTGAAATATAAAAGCCCTAGCACCTACCATTCAAAAATTATGCCAAGGTTAAAGTTTGGTTTATATGGTGGCATATTTCTGCCCCCCCCCCTCCCCTACGGCTTAAGTTTTTCCAAAAGTACACTGTAGGTCAAACTCTCAGGTCATGAGGTAAAAATATTGGTACCCAATGGAAGGTCTTGTCACAAGGAAAGCACGTGTGAGGAATGAAACTGGAACCCAGGCTCCGTCATGCATGCATGCAAGTACATAGCGGGATTTAACCTCCCTACAATATTGAATATCCGGCGCTCTCTCTTTCTTTCCATAAAAACATACTTGTATCTATATAATGTATACACAACAGATAATCTACCCAAGTTGCGGAATGCATTCTGGCTTTATTCTTTGGTTTTCTACAAATAAAAATAAAAAAGAAAGAAAAAAAGAAAGAAAAGGGAAAAGGAAACCCAACTGTTTGAGACGAATTTTTTATTTTTAAGTTGATTCAAATATATAAATAGATAGCCAGGGCACATGTTCATAGAAGAACTTATTCTCTCGTCTAGACCTACCTTCTGGATCTGGATAATTACGTAGCATGCAGGGCCTTCCGGCATAAATGCTACGGGAGATAGAGTTTGGCCTAGTTCCACTGGTGCACGGCTACTCGAAGAGTAGCCACTGTCTTTACACACACAACACTTTCTTCAAGCTGGTTCCAATCTACCACAGTTCTTGGAAAAAATGAATGTCCGAATTGATCCTTTTAACAAGTGAACGGTTTGAAACATTTTGAATTATTTTTGGCTTGCTTTGTAATTAAATTAAGTGAGTCGAAATCCTTGAATGAACGCGCACTGATCTTCCGTTTATTTTTATTAATAGAAGTTAAGTAGTCATGACTTGGCAGGGCTGGGACCAGTCCCTCAACCACCTGATAGAAGAAGACTTATCGATTTGCTTTTCTTCTATCCTGTAGAGTTGGTAACTTTAAATTGCTTAGCATCTGTGTAATACATCCTGGGTCTTTTGACGCATAGTCCCCTGTGATGAAACGTGCTGCTTGGCGTTGCACCTTTTCTAGCTTCATTATGTCTTTACGAATATGGGGATCCCATAGTCGTTTTAATTCCACGGTGTTAAAATTTCACGATTTCTCAAAAAGTATTAATCGCGATGGTTTTAATTTCACGCTGCAAGAAATTAATTAATTTTTTTTTTAAGTATTTAAACGTTTTTAAAAACTAATGATAGCATTTACGATGGATTTAATTTCGCGGTAAAATGATGAATCGTGAACATAGTGAAATTAAAACCATCGTGATTATTTGCCATTCTACAGTAATTGAACTATATTCTAGGGTTGAGCGCACCAACGATAAATAGGCTGTTTTTTCTGCAGTCAAGAGGGTTGTGTTTAAGATTTCTTCTTAGGGATCCAAGTGTTGAGCTAGCCTTTTTTGAGATCTTGTTAATGTGAGTTGACCATTTAAGATCCTCTGAAATTGTTACTCCAAGGATTCTCTGGTAGTTGTTGTAGGATGTGATTATTCAGTTGATAGAAAAAAGATGACTTTTGACTTATCGATAGTATATAACATTTTTCAGCGTTGAAGCGCAAACCCCAAAGCTCTGCCCATTTTTCTAATTCGTGTAGATCCTTTTGAAGTGCTAAGTGATCCTCTCGTTTCTTTATTGCTCTATATAACAAACAATCGTCTGCAAATAAACGAACTGTGGATCGTACTGAATCAGGTAAGTCGTTAATGTGACAGAGGAACATCAGTGGTCCCAGTACAGTTCCTTGGGGTACTCCTGAGACAACTGCGACTGCTTCGGATTTCTCGCCATCTACCACAACTTTCATCAACCGATTTGTTAGGAAATCACTTAGCCATGCCTTTATTCTACCATTTACTCCATACTGGTTAAGTTTATGAAGTTTTTTAAGTGGTACAGTATCGAACGCTTTACTAAAGTCCAAAATTGCGATGTCTACTTGAGAACCGAGATCATGATGCTGCAGCAGGTCATGTACTGTTGTGATTAACTGTGTTTCGCAGGAAAAGCCGGCACGGAAACCGTGATTGAGAGAGGTAAGTATACTGTTTTCTTCTAAGTGGTCCAGAATGTGTTTGCAGATGATATGCTCTAGAAGTTTACATACGACGCAAGTGAGTGAGACAGATCTATAATTTTCTGCAAGGTGAACATCCCCTTTCTCTAATTTAGGTGCTATGTTGGCACAGAGCCAGTCTTGGGGGAGTTTTCCAGCATCCACAGAGTGTTGGAATATGATGGCCAATCCTGGGGCAAGTTGGGTTGCACGCGTTTTTAGTACAATGTTTGGGATCTTATCTGGGCCTTACAGATATTTATATTCATTAGTAACTTTGCCACCCCTTCACTGGTTATGTGTAGTTTTGGGATTGGTTTTTCCGCTCTCTTTCTGGTCGCTGGTAGGCATGAAATTCCATCTTCTTTGGTGAATACTGACTACATTGTTCCACCAATATTTGTGCCTTATCTTTGCTCCCACTCAATAGTCGTTCCATTCTTTTAGGGGTGCCACACCAATGAAGTCCTGTTTTCTGGATTTAACAAAATGCCAAAAAGGTTTAGTGTCATTTTTGTTGAGCCCCATTTGTATAGTGTCATTGATATAGTTGATTTCAGCCTTCTTAAAGGCCTTCTTACATTCTTGCTGATAGGCCTTAAAGACTCCCCATTGCTTGGTTTTTCTAGCTTGTTTGTATAGTCTAGATTTACGGCGTGACATACTTTTAAGTCTGCAGTTAAACCATGGTACAGATGGTCTTTTTCTTCTGTTTCTTGTTGGAACATTTGAAATGAGTCTTGGATGTCTTTCTTAAATACATTCCATAGAGTTTCTACTGATGTGGTGGTCCTTGTGGCTATGATCTTCATTTCATCAGACCTTCGAGTACGAAAATTTCATAAATACATAGGCCTACATATTTATTACTTGAATGTATGTGTATTAACAGGTAAATCTGTCGGAACGCTTGACTCGAGATAAAATGTTAATCATTCTTTGCAACAGCACACTGAGTGAATCTACCACCTCCTATGTAATAACATTAATCTTATTACATCGTAAAAACTTATCCAGAAATGAGGGGGGAGGGGATGGCTTGGCAAAATTTTATTCCGGAATATATATGTTTATACGATAACTATTTTCTCATTTTTAGAAACAGGTTCATTTCCTATTTGATTTCTTCCCGCGAAATTTCAACATCATTGAATTAATCGTAGAAATTGACACGTTATCCCTGGGTGTCACTTTCATTTTTTAATTTAATTTTACTCAGGTAGCTTATAGTTAACAGCACAATGAGTGGAAATACATTGGAAGTTGATGGAAATAAGGGGTTCACAAATTTAAATGAAAGAATTCCGAGCGACCTTTGTGGTTTGGATTTCAGTTTTCATACATTTAATAAGATGTATATCCAAGACATTATTAATTTGGAAGCATGCAATATTATTCCAGGTATGTCAATCAAGACTGGGGACGAACTGCATCATAACTCTTGGAATTATAAATCTTGAACACTTGTTTTTAAATTTATTGTTGCCTTGGTGTCAAATGCATGGCCATTAGTATTTTTTAAAAAAATGAATACATTTTCTTTTCTTCACAGAAAAAATATCCTGGCTTATTTATACACGAATTTTTTATCTGCCTTATGAATTTTAAATACCACCTATTACAAATTTTCTCTAGCATTTAGACATGTTCATGTCTAGAAATCAAGGGCACAGGTTTGACTCTTAGCTAGTCTAGTCCCTCGCATTTTCTCCCTTCCCTGTTATATTTCTTTCAGAAGTGCATGTAGATAGGGATTCTTAGAACAAAAAAAAAGTATGAATATTTTTTTTTCATTTCTATATTATCAAAAAAGTACATGTTTTTTTAATAGGAATGTATTGGTATAAAAAGCATCCAATTTATAAAGTGGACATCATTGGAGTTGTAGTAAAAAGACAAGAAAATATAAAATGTTTTGTTTATGCAGGTATGTTTACTTAATCTTAACTAAAAATTGCACTTTCATAAAATAGATTTTTTGTTTTAAAAAATATGTTTTATTTAATAGTGACATTGTATGTATTCCTCAGTTTTGTCTATTCACATATTGAAGTGTTGAGATTGAGACAGTAATTTAATTGTCAAAAATTTTAAATGTGCTAAAACAAAGGGAGCTTTTGTTAGACTTTCAACCAAGCATTACTATATAAAGGCCATGAGGAATTCCATTTTCAATTCCTTAACTAATTAAAAAAAATTATGAAGAACCCAACATCTATATGTACATATTTAAAGCTGGTGGTTTCTTGCACTGTAATGAAAGTGAAAATATCGGTATTTTTTTCTATTTTACTTCAAATCAAAATACGTTGGAGGCCCAGAGTTGCAGAAGAAGTAATGTGCATTTATTAACAAGCAGGAAATTGCTTTTTGCATATGTTTACTAATCTATTTCCTTATATTTACGTTTGAAATGTTTTCCCTTGTATAACACTATTTGAACAAGGATGTATTTAGTTTGTATAAAAACAGGTTCGTCACATGACCATAATTTCATTGTTAAGTCATAAAGGATCGTCATAATTTTACAGTGACGTCATAAGCAGTTCAACACATTCAATTTATACCATTTAGGTTTGGAAAAAATAAAAAATTCCATGGATTTAAAACGATAGTATGCATATATTTGTTATAAATCAGTTAAAATTGCGAATATAAGTAATAAGGTATCATTTTAGACATTTATCGGGATGTAAAAGTGAACAAATTTATCATAAAGCCCTGTAAGCTTTTTAGCTCACCTGAGTCAAAGGCTCAAGTGAGCTTCTCTGATCAAAGAGTGTGCTGCGTCCATTTGTTGCCTGTAAACTTTTCACATTTTCGACTTCTTGTCAAGAACCACTGGGCCAATTTCAACAAAACTTGCCACAAAGCATCCTTGAGTAAAGGGGATTAAAGTTTGTTCACAGGAAGTGCCACGCCCTTTTTCAAGGGGAGATAATTAAGAATTCGTGAAAATTTGGTGGCATCTTTTAAGAATCTTCTTCTCAAGAACCACTGGGCAAGAGAAGATGAAACTTAGGTGAAAGCTTCATTACATATTCTAGATTCAAATTTGTTCATATCATAACCACAGGGGATAGGACGGGGCCACAAGAGGGGGTCGAAATTTTACATAGGAATATATAGGAAGTGTCTTTAAAAATCTTCTTCTTGAAAACGGCAAAGCCATGGTTAGTCATATTATAATAGAAGTATCCTCAGGTAGTGTAGATTCAAATTTGTTCCAATCATTACCCCTGGGGGTAGGGCAGGGCCACAACAGGGGGTCAAAGTTTACCATAGCAATATATAGAAAATGTCTTTTAAATCTTCTCCTCAAGAACAGTTAAGGAGGATGGATCCTGTTATCAAAAGTAGTGAGAATTTTTCATCAAATATTTTTTTTGGAATCTATACACATAGCTTAATTAAAAATCAAAACCAAAAATGGGGGTCAATGTGCTTCTTTCGGCGCTAAGGAGCATTTAATATGACCTTTTTGCACTGTAATTATGTCACACATTTTTCTAAGTTTTTCCTCTAATATTTTTATCCAAATAAATTATGGGAACAAACACAGTCTTTTTTCGTCTTGAATAGTCTCTTTAAAATTTGTGACAACAAAAAAGTTTCAAATTACTTCGCATAGTCAATTATTTGACCTTTTTGCACTCAAAAAATTTCATTTTTCTGGCATTAAAAATTTAACAAGCAATAAAATCATTTGAAAATAATTACATTTTTCTGAATTTAAGCAGAATGGTTTAAATTATTTTGTATATTCAGAAAATAAAATTAAAAGTTGGGGTCTGTGATGTTAATTTTTAGATATAACTAAAATGGTGTTAATTTTTAACCTAAAATGGGCTATTTTTCCCCAGGACTTTCACAATTTATTTGTTATATTTGTCCAATATGATAATAGAATTCATGACGGTTAATTTAATATATTATTTAGGACCAGCATAAAACATTTCACTGAACAAAATAACTATGTGTGCAGGTTGCATGTAAAAATAGGAATCCAAACTTAACAATACTGATAATATATCGAATGAGAAAAAAATGATCATTGTCTTCTATAAAACCTTCCACCACAAAATATAGTTCCTCACTTAATGCTTTCGGTATGGAATTTAATCATGGGGTTTTTATTGAATATAGATTAATTAGCATTGCAGAATCCAAATTTATTGTAAGAACTAAAACATTATGCAGATTTTTTTTTTAGATAGAGGTCTAGACAAAAATCTGCTCAATAGCTCAGGAACGAACCTCTTTAAGCCATTATTAGTCATATTAATACAGAAATATTCTCAGGTAGTGTAGATTCAAGTTTGTTCAAATCATGGCCCCCAGGGGTAGGGCGGAGCCAAAACAGTTGAAGAAAGTTTTACATACAATGGTTAAGGGGCAATTTAGTAAACTTCAAATAATGGAATGACCTGACAACCCTTGGAATAAAGTGGCCAAACCAAAGGGTATAAAAGGCAAAGCTTTGAGAAAGTCAGGCATTCAGAAGCTAGCAGAAGAAATTGGATGTTGAGTCATCAATAAAGAAGTTAAGGTATTCCATCCCTAATAGCAACAGATTCAATGAAATTGAATACATAACAGATGTGTAGGTGTTGAATACTCAGTATTTTTAGACATAATTCCCATTTATTACTATTAGCATTTGTTCTAATCTATCTGGTAAAAAAAAATCATTTTCAATTGTCATTCTATTTCTAATGTTTAATGCATCTTTCCATCACAGTATTATTTGATATTATTTGATGTTTTATTTTTAAAAAAATCGCTTAACCCCATAGACTTCAATGCCTTCTTTGTTAATATTACTGCTTAATTACATTTATGAAACTTTCTCTTGGTAAATCCTTTTCTACTGTAAAATGCTTTAAATTAATATCAGAGTATTATGTATGTGATGGACATCTAAGGAAAGAGGATGGAAAACCTTAAGTGTCAGAGAAAAATAAAAGTATAAAATTTATAAACACCAGTGGCAAGTATCCTAAGGAATCGATGTTAAGTTCTGGGTGTAGTTTATCTGAAGAAGATTGAGATATCTGGTTCTTATCTATCAATGGGAACCTAGGGGAGAAACATGGTGCAAGTAGTACCTTACCCGGTCCCATTCTCTAGATAAGAGAAAATTTAAGTACTGTGTGATATAACCTCAGACAGAGCTGTCTTAATAATCATTCCAGTCATAAACTCAGACAGAGTAAAAGAAAAAAAACCCTATATATCCCTTGTAAGATCCTGATCATACACGTTACATAGGAAATATCTTTGAAATCCTTCTCAAGAACAACTCAGCTCCAGGGGATGGGGGCACAACAGAGCGTCAAAGTTTTGCTTAAGAATATATAGGAACCATCTTGAAAAAATCTTCTGCTCAAGAACAGCAAAGCCATGATTAGTCATCTTATTAAAGAAACATCCCCCCATTCAATACTGAACTGATTTCTGCTTCTTCCTAGCCAGTGTGCTCAGGTGAGCGACGTGGCCAATGGGCCACTTGTTATGGGATTTGATCAAGTGACCAACTCTTATTTACATCCTGATAAAACTTTATAAAAAAGTACCTTATTTGTTAAAAAGTCCTTCAAGCCATGGATACTTCTGAATGGTGTTTATAAGTTTACATTTAGAAAGAAATAATTGATTCCTTTTAATGTTTGCTTTTATATTTCTAAGTTGATGATGGAACTGGTGTCATCACTTGCTGCTGTTGGAAAACCAGAATGAAAAAACAAAGTCCAGAAGGTAGATTATGAAAAACGTAAAATATTACCATATTTTGAACAAAAGCTGATGTAACATCCACAATGAAATTCCATACTTTTATTTTTACAGAAACTGAACACTTAATAAAGGGAGGTAGCAAGCTACCAAAAGTGTTGAAGGAGAAGGTCTCAGCCATTATGATGTCTGAAAGTAAAAAGAATGAGGGTTATTATCTTGGAGACTTGGTCCATGTCCGTGGTAAAATTAGAATCTTCAGGGAGGAGCGAGAAGTTATGGCATCTTATCATAGTATCTTTTTATTACTGTATATCTCAGTTCATGAATAAATGTGTTTTATTTTTTTATAAGACTCTTATTCTTAGATAATCTTACTGAGGTCATTTTTAATTTCTACAGATGTTTTTGAATGAAATGTTTGAAAATATATAGTAATGACTTTAAACATCTGTAAAAAACTGTTAGAGATCAAGCATTTGAACTTAGTTGGACATTTATGCTGTACATAAAGCCAAGGAAGAAAACCAAGCATCTCACATAGACAATTTGCATAAAATTGTGTACAATGCATTTAGAGAAAAACTTAACAGACATACAAGATAAAATTGAAGATCCTAATATGGAGATTGTCAGAATGGCAGAACTTCCAGTGCTGTACAGAACATTGTATGACGTGGATACTTTACCAAAGAAAGTCCTGGAAGAGCTCTCAGAAATGTCTCTAGGCAACAGTATAAGAGGATACCAAGGAGAGGTAACTCATCTCATGGCCTTTTGGTTTTGTTGTATTATCTTTACATGCTTTTATCAGCTCAAGTAAGACAGAGGTTTATGTGAACTTTTCTGATCAAAGTTTGTGCGATTCATGTTTGTCTGTATGTAATTGTTTATGCATTTCACATTTCAACTTGTTAGGGCAATTAACATGAAAATCTTTGAAATTGTTTTATTGCAGAAAATTGAGGCTGTAATTGGTAAAATTAATATGCAAAAATCCCAATGTAGTGTAGATTTATGTTTTTTTCCAGTCTTGAAAACCCGGAGTAAGTTAGGACCATAATAAGAGATCAATTTTGAATAAGAAAATGCTTGAAAAATCTATAGAATAGACTACAGCAAAACTTGATAATAAAGAACTTGGTTATAAGGAATTTTTATGAATCTCCTTGGCAACTTTTTATTATGTTCCTTATATGGATATAAAGAATCTCAGTTATGAGGAAGTCAAATTTGAAGTCCCAGTGACTTCCTTATAACCAAGTTTTACTGTATATACGGTCTAATAGATATGCAAGTGCATGTGAACCCAGTAAAGATTCAGGGTATGTTCCACTCGTGTTCTAGTGCTAGGTTGTGGACAAAGAAAGAAGTCAAAATTTTATATTGGAATATCTAATAAAATTCAATTTATTTTTATGCCCCTGTATCGAAGAAGTTTTTGCCCAGTCCGTCTGTCTGTCTGTCTGTTTGTCCTCAAAAACTTTAACCTTGCCCATAACTTTTGATTGATTGGAGCTATGTCTTTCATATTTCACATGTGTATTCCTTGTGACAAGACCTTTCTTTGGGTACCATCATATTTGACCTTTTGACCTTGACCTTGGAGTTTGACCCACATTTGCAAAATTCTATGAGACTTTAACCTTGGTCATAACTTTTGAAGAGTTGGTGCTTGGGCTTTCAAACTTCACATGTGTAATCCTTGTGACAAGACCTTCCTTTGGATACCACCAACTTTGACCCTTTGACCTTGACCTAGGAGTTTGACCTACTTTTGAAAAACATTTAACCTTGGCCATAACTTTTGAACAGTTGGTGCTAGGGCTTTCATACTTCACATATATAATCCTTGTGACAAGAACTTTCTTTGGATACCAACAACTTTGACCCTTTGACCTTGACCTAGGAGTTCGACCTACTTTTGAAAAAACTTTAACTTTGGCCATAACTTTTGAATGATTAATGCTATGGCTTTCATATTTCACATGTGTACTTCTTGTGAGAAGTCCTTTCCTCAGGCACCATTAATTTTGACCATTTGACCTTGATGTTTGACATACTTTTGAAAAACTTTAACCTTTTCCATATCTATTCAGTGTTTGCTGCTAGGGCTTTCATATTTCACAGGTATATTCCCAGAGACAAGACCTTACTTTGGGTACCAACATATTTGATTTGCATTGGAGAAATGTTAACCTTTGCTATAAGTTTGCTATAAGGGGCATCAGTGTTTCAAAAACACATCTTTTTTTTTTTTTTCGCAAAAGAGCAGGATTAGGAATCATTATTTTGATAATTTAAACATATTCATGTCGTGTAGATTCTAATTTTGCTGGAGTCATGATCCTTAGTGCTGGTTAGGGACATAGTTTTTGCCAAAAAATATTCTGTAAAACTTTGTTTTATTGAACAGAACAGAAAAGATGAGTTTAGCCAAATTAATATGCAAGTATTTCTATGCAATGTTGATTCAAGTTTGTTAAAGTCATGATCTCTTGGTCTGGATTGGGATTTCAAGTTTTCCTTTGGAATATGTTCTCTTATTCAAAATAACAAGACTCACAATTTATTAAATTAGTTTATGTATTGCTCTGAGATAGTTTGACACCACAAAAGAGGGCCTCAATACTTGTAATCTGGAAGTGTGAAATGAAAGCAGTTTGCTCAAGTGATTGTGTGATCCATGACCCCCTTATGTTGCAGATAAATCAAATAAAAATGATACAGTTGTTAGAAATAAAAACATTTAGAGAAGAATTGAAAAACAGATGTTGGATAATTTAAAAATGTGCTCTTTCCAGACATTAACATTTACCAATTTTTTTCTCTTTGTATATTTTTTATATCAAGCTAAATAAAAGTGGTTTTGATGTCTACGTTAATGAAAGGTAAAACACCTTTCAGATTTTTTGTATTAAGACTGGAAGACACCAAACAATGGCACTAAACAAAGCTGTAATTGTTCTGTTAACAGATTGCACCTGAATTAAAAAGACTTTTACTGATTTACATGGAGGAGCAACAACCAGATGAAATAAATATAAAGCACATAAGTAGTCTTCCTCAAGTGACTGAACTTTGGGAAAAGGTAGGAAATTACGAAATACTTTATTATTGTCGACAGGATGCTAATATTCAAAGTTGAATTGAACATATAATGGAATATGTCCTTTTAATAATGCTCAAATAAAAATATTAGGTACATGTAATATTATATCCAGGCCTCTAAGTGACTTCTAGAATTTAGGTGCCAGCTGACTCTTAATAAAAAAGAATTAATTGCCATTGCAAATTTTTAGTCGCCATGCAAATTTTTCTTAGGCGCCAATTTAGATATATATGGACCCATTGGATTAGTCCCAAGAAGGGGAGGGTGTCTTTTGCAATCGTAAAGATTCTTTTCTTCTCTTCAGAAAAAAAAAATAATGAAAATATTTATAGTTTTGGAATTTGATGATCGCAAAGTTAATTTGAACTGGTCGCCAATTTGGTGACTTACTGAGAAATTTTAGGCGCCATGGCGACTAAATTAGTCGACAATGAGAGCCCTGATATCGTATCAAGTGTGTCCTCTGATCATTCACAACCTCTGTTGAAGATTTCAGAAATATCAAATTTGAATGCCCTTCATTAAGTTCATTTACATTTATGTAATTTCAGGAATTGTGAAGTAGTTATTTTTTCCCAATTCTTTTCCATTCAATTAATTTTTAGCTCTACTGGTTAGAGACCAGAAGAGATCATGCGATAGTAAGGTGTCCGTCATCCGTCCATCTGTCCGTCTGTAAACAATTTTTCAAAATGCTACTCCTCCTACAGTTTTGGTCTGATTTCAATATAACTTGGCACATAAGTCGACTACACGAAGATACATAATTCTGTATATAAGTTTTTGATTTCAATGAACGGTGTTGCCATGGTTACTAAAAATAGAAATTTCTGTGAAATACTTTTTAAACGCTACTCCTCCTACAGTTTTGGTCTGACATCAATATAACTTGACACACAAGTAGACTATACTAAGATACATAATTCTGTGTATCGGTTTTTGATTTCAATGAATGGTGTTGCCATGGTTACTAAAAATAGAAATTTCTTTGAAATACTTTCAAAATGCTACTTTTCCTACAGCTTTGGACCGATATCAGTATAACTTGGCAGACAAGTGGACTACAATAAGATACATAATTCTGTGTATCGGTTTTTGATTTCAATGAATGGTGTTGCCATGGTTACTAAAAATAGAGATTTCTTGGAAATACTTTCAAAATGCTACTCCTCCAACAGTTTTGATCTGATTACAATATAACTTGGCACACAAGTAGACTACACTGAGATACGTAATTGTTGTTATTGTTTTTTAATTTTGTCGAATGATGTTCCCATGTGTACTTAAATTGAAATTTCTGTAAATTTTTTTTAAAAGGCTACTCCTCCTACAGTTTTAGTCTGATTGCAATAAATTTTGCCACAAAAAGGGACTAAACCAAGGATCATCATTCTATTTATTGCTGCTGCAAAGTTTCAAGTCCAAGTGCTACTTTTATCTTCCTTTATAAGTACAACCAGTAGAGCTACAGTCTCGTCAGAGACTTCTGGTTTCAAATCTTGTGTTCAAAAATTTTTTATATTATTTTTGATTTTCCTGTAAAAATCTGGAACACCACCGAAAATGGCTGAAATACTGTCTGCATAAAGCCCTATATAATCAATCAATTTGAAAATTATTATTATTATATTATTTTTATTTTGAAAAACTTCATTAGTCCTTCATCATGTCCTTTCCAATACAGTTAATTGTAGTACATGCATTTCATAACTTCATATGCTTATAAAAATTGAGTGACATCTTCATGGCCTCACTTGGTGAAAACATGGGTTTGTAATCCAGGATAGCTTCAGCTTTGTCCCTTCTGAAGTAAAGGTCCATGTTGATGTACTTGACACTGCACGATGCTGTTTGAATGTTGATTCTCACCAGTGGAGAAAGAAGTTTCAAAACAAATTCAAACATAACAAGTGGCCAATAAACCGCAGAAAATGGAATCTTGTAGGAAGAAAGAGTCATGCCTCTGCTCTCAAGGAATGGTTTCATGAAATCAAAAGAATTTGATAGTGGGGTGTCATCTGGTATAAAAAAGGCCTGTCCTCCAATGGATTTGTCAGACCTTAAGGCTTTGTCAGCGCAAAGAAATGCCCAGGCAGCATTTCCTGCATAGCACTGCTGAAACAGATTTTTTCCATTACCTACTTGCACAAGTGTTCCCTTTGAGCTCTGAGCTGAGCACAGTCCATTGGCGACATAGTACTGATCCCCCTCTCCATACATTACATTGGCTCTTAGAGACACTGTAACCAGTGTATCTCCTGTAAAATGAAAAAAAATTAACACAAGATATCAACAGAATCAGATCAAAATATATATTGATAAAAAATTATGATAGTCTGTAAGGATTTGTGTTACTGGGTACATTTGTTTGTTTTCTTCAAACACAAATGCAATAAAAAAGTACAGGTACTGTGAGCACTGAGCTCACAAAATGATACCCCCGCTCCAATATGAGTCCATTTTTTTTTTTTTTTTTTGCTATGAGAAAGCCCAAATATTTGTCAAAACACAGAGTAGGAGGTGCACAATGGCACTGTGTAATAAAGATTCTGTGAAAGTATCTTTAGTGGTATAGAAGGAGTTGCAGATAAGAGGTGGGTACCCATGATTTTATAAAAAGAATGGCAGTGGCCATGTTTTGCTATGGGAAACCTGAAATGTGCCTGATCAAATAGTAAAATAAGAGATGTACAAAGGCACTAGGTAATAAAGATTCTGTGAAAGTCTCATTAAATTTCATTCAGTGGTATAGGAGGATTAGCAGATAAGAGATGGGTACCCCCAATATTACAGAAAGAATTTCACTGTCTGTGTTTTGCAATTGGAAACCTGAAATATATGTCCAATCAAAAAGTAAAATAGGAGGTGCACAATGGCACTACGTAACATAGATTCTCTGAGAGCTCATTAAATTTCAGTGGTATAATAGGAGTTTCTGATAAGAGAGGGGTACCCCAAAGCGTAACAGACGGACGAACAGACATACACCCCCATCACTATACCCCCCCCCCCCCCCCGGCTTTCAAGTAGGGGGTATAATGAAACCAGTTTTACCTGCATTTAACCAGCTTTTAGTTACTTTGTAATAATCTGTACAGTAAAACTAGTAAATATTTCGATAGAAGTGTACGCATGGACAAAACACAAATTACACAAATAAAATCTGGTATCAATAGAATTTAAAGCAGGTTTTTTGCGACACAAAAGTGTGGATGTTCAGCAAGACGCACTTATTTGTCAGAATGTGGCCATTCAAAGTCTTTAGATATCTAGTAATTATTACTAGTAAATGTTAGATTACCAACATGCTCATGATAATTCTTTATATAATGTCAAAATTAATGAGAATTTTCTCAGGAAATTCATGTTAAACGTACATTAACCATATTTCAATTTAAATTGATGTGATCTATTACTTTGCATATATTTCGAAAGAGAAAAATGATTGACACAATGATGAATTTTTTAGTGAAAATTATGACAGTTCTAATTATTACAAAGTTTAAAAACTCATACATGTATCATGAAAAAAGGAAACCAGTTAATTTAAATGTAGTATGGCAAAACATTGCATTGGATCAAAATGCGATGCAAACATGGGGTAGAACGTTTACTGAAATCAACTTCAATGTGAATGGAATTTAAAATTGGTTTTATGCGACACAAAAGCATGTTCGTTCTGCAAAAATAGCGGATCGTATCACAGTGGTAACAGTACATCCATGCCTACCATTGACAGTAGGTCCACCATTGGCCTGTAAAACCATACATTCTTGCATGTATTTCGTCTCTGGGTATCCGGGAAACAGAAATTTATATGGTTTTCCTGTCGTCTGCTCAGTGCCATCTCTTATGTCATCGAATCCTATTACGACGTCAACTGAGCTGCACAAGACAAGTCTCTGAACACCACATTCCACGCAAGCCTCAAGTATCTTCTGTGTTCCTTTTACACAATTAAGTAAAATTTGATATTGAATGGATAAAATTTACAGATTTATTTGGAAGCAAGATGCATTGAATTTCGTTTAGGGACTGGGGAAAAATCCAATCAAAACAAGCTTGGAAGATGCGAAGAAAACTATCGCTATTGTAGTTTTTAAGTTTTTTGAAAGAATATATATCTTGATCTGCGAAGTTAATAAAGATAAGATTTGTGTGAAATACCCTTGACGTTGATTTCCATCATTGCGTCAACGTCAGGTGACGTCCCAAAGCTGATTAGTCCTGCCACGTGGAACACACTGGACGCTTTTCGACACGCTTTCTCTACCACACTGTAATCCGTGACGGAGCCAATAAAACTTGTCAACGGAATCTTGTCCTCATATTCTAAAAAAAAAAATTCATAATGATATTTTAAAAACCAAAGTAGCGTTTATAAAGGAATGGATATTTTTGACGTTTTATTATAATTATAAAATATATCACATTTATGCGAGGAATGATCAGTCTGTTCGTTTTTGTGAACCTTACGACTACACTTTTTTTCAATGTTTTAAAATAAAGATATATATATATATATATATATATATATATATATATATATATATATATATATATATATATATATATATATATATATATAAAATGTTATAAAGGAGAAAGAAACTGGACTTAGCTTCAGAAATGAAAAAACGGCTCCATTTTCTAAAAAGAAACATTATCAGGATCTTTGTAGCTTCAGTTTTCTATACCTGTCTTTTAACAAATTTTATTCAAAAATTAAAAAAAGTTTTGTTACTTTAAAGTCTGTAATTTCCAAGGGATTTGGCGTACCTAGTTGTTTGGTGAAAGGTTTCAGATCCAAAACACCTATTTCTTTGACATAGTCGGCCCTTTCCTGTAATATTTTGACAATGTGCTGTCCCAGAAACCCCGCCCCACCGGTCACCACGATTTTGTCCGTCCTTAGTGTCATGGCGATGCTGTCTGCTGTCTTAGTTCCTAAGTCCACGCTAATTGAAGCTAAAGATGAACATAAGTTAAAATTTTCATGCATATATTGAAAAGTTTGTATTGCAATAAAATAAAAGAGAATGTATATACAATTATTAAATGTTATATATGTAGATGTAAAGTCTTTGTTTATAAACTGTATACTCACAAAGAAGCAGTTTTGTCTTGATGCTCTGAAGATGAAAATGAACGTCTGCAGTGCTTTACTTTCTGATTACCACGTGACTTTTACTGTCTAATCCTCTTTGCGGGAAGGGCTATTTATGGACATAAAAAGGGTTGATAAGGATAATCAATGATATTTGAGAAACTCCCTATTGTGCAACTTTCATGTTGCACCTGATTCCGAATCGGATTATTAATGGAGAGATAAATTTTTTTGTCGTTAACTGAAATATTGTCACAGATACCTTCTTTTTGCCTTTAAAATATTTAAGAAGATATACATATTTTAAATTAATTTTATGTAGGAAAATGCCTTCTTAAAGTTTTTTGTTGAGTTTTGTGCGGAAGCCCGAACTTTTTCGTGACTTTGAGTGCTTTCCCATCACGTTTGCTTTCAAAAGCTTGTGTCTTGAAAAAAGATGTTCCCCAACTGAACTCTTTTATTTGTTTATTCATTCCCTTCGACTCCCCTGTACTCGGCACTTACGGTCTTTGAGTACTGAAAGATTTTTTTTTTCATGCCAGCACCTTCTGCGACACGGGACTTCGGTTTATACGGTCCGGTTGTCACGTTACACAATGGATTCGAACCCGCGACGCAAGGATCAACGCTTTACTGCGTGACTCTAGAGCAAACGCTCTAACCACTGCGCCACACGGGCGATCCAACTGAACTCGAAAAAGTATATACAATGCACTATAGTACTAGTACATTGACGGAAATTATTTTTATTTACTAAGTAATATAGGGAGTACATAAGATACCGTCTTGATTTGATTTTGTTCCTGTCTTATAGGACAGTTCATCTGTAGACAGAGAAACTGAGTTGCACAAAGTGTTCAGTATCCTGGAAGAAGAAGGGTGGATATTTGCAAAGGAGAAACACATAGTTTACGAGGTGACTTCTCTCAATTTGGTATTTGCCATGCCTAGCATTTTGGTTTTTTTTTTTTCTTTTGAGGGAAACATAGTATTTACACTTATTTTCTTCACAATTTCAGGTAATAAAACCTGGCTGTCCAATGGAAAATATCATTATGGATATTCTTAAGAGAGACTGTGTGAAGGAAAAGTGTATGTAAAATTTGGAAGATCGTTAATGCACTTTAAAGAAAAATATCACAACATTTAAGTCTATTTAAATGGCCTTCAGCTCACGGGAATGGCTTCTTTTCCGTAATTTTTACAATTATCTAATAGAATATGGCGATAAAAGTAAAAAAATTTCTTAAATATTCATATGAAAGATGTATCAAATGTTAACCGTTTTTCTTTCTCAGATCATGATAAAGGTTGCCATTACATTCATATCGTAGAGGAAGTTCGAAGCAACCAGAAATACAGTGCAATTCCTAACTCGTGTGTCTTGGCTTGTCTGAATAACCTGGAATACCGAAGTGATGTGATTAGGACGACTATAAATCATTATATTCTGTGTACAGTTTGACCAAGTATTTTTGATACATTAACTTCTATGACTGTCATTGTTTAATTTTACACACAAAAAGGACATGGGTGAATTTGTCGAGCCAGAAACCCACTTAAGGACAAATTTCAAAGCTGAAATTTTAAGTCTTTAGAAAACGAAAATTTTGACGTCTAGCTTTTGTTATGAATAGCTAGTTTTCATAACTATGCTTTTTGTTATGATAATCCAAATAGAACTCTAAAAAATATCCCATATAAACCACTTTTACCGCCAAAACGTACAAAATAACAGCAAATTTGACATTTCAAACCATTTTTTCTTATGCAGTGGGTCAAGTCTCCATTTTAAAGTAAGTAAAATATGTTAGTACATTATTAGATGTAAAATATTTTATAAGTAAAAGAATGGAGACTTGACCCACTCTATGAAAAAAACTTACTTTTTGTATACAACATTTGTCGTATTATCGAGAAAAATTCTAAGTCCATGTTACTTACCTTTAAATAGCTCTAAAATCAAAAACGTTTACATGAGCGGCATAGCCTAGAAAGTATAGTGTTCGACTCACAATTCCAAAACTGCGAGTAGGTGGATCGAATCCCGATTTTAATTTTACCTATCCTTTATTATTATTTTTTTTACCAAGTATAACCTATTTTTGTAATAATTAAAGCTTACAATTTGAGTGGGCATTTTATAGCATTTTTTTACGACACTAACATCTCGCTGTCTTAACAGCAATCACAAAGATTTCAATTCGAACATGCGGCTTATGAATAAATATAAATAAAAATGGGGCGTCCTGTGAAGTATCGCTGCTGTATATGTAAACGACAACTCAAAGGAAAGCTAAAGAGAACAATTTCAACAACGCTTAAGAAGTTACTAACAGAGAAAGGTATCGAAGTTCATGAAAAAAGTCAAATATGCAACCAGTGTAGACTGAGTCAAGGACACAGTGAACTACAGTACAGTACAAAAACAAAAGCAAATCATGTGTCTCTTTCTGTCCCATTTGTATCTGCAGGAAAATCTAATAGCAAATGTGCGTTCTGTAACTCAAAAATTGGTCTTAGAGTTGTACCCAAAGAAGCAAGAACCGATGCCTTTACATTATTTGGTATTTTAGTACCAGTTGGTTGCAAATGCTATAAAAAAAACATTTGTTGGGGAAAAACCTAAATCCAAATCAAACCATCAGTACCACATCATATAGAAAACAACATTCTACTTTAACATCAGAGGAATTGCTTGATTTACTCTCTAGACTTAGATCTAATGCAATATTAAGTACCATGCGGAGCAGAATAGATTTTGACTTGATTTGTGATGAGGATCATCACTCTTTATTAGGCATTTCTAAAGAAAGCTTTGATGACCTGACCACCTCAATCATCTCCTTGAAAAAATCAAAAAACTGATCAATAAAAAATGCAATATGCATACTGCTGTTTAAGTTGAAATCTGGACTTTCGAATGGTTTGCATGCAACGTTATGTGGACTAGGTAGCAGACGTCAGGTTGCCGAAATCGTCAAGCGCGCTCGTGTAGCGATGGTTAGAGATTTTGTACCCCTAAATATTGGATTCGACCATTTGACAAAAGAGGTATAATCGATCATCATACCACTGATATATCAAAACAACTGTTCTCAGACCCAATCTCTGACACAGTCATTCTTGTATTGGATGGCACGTACATTTATATCCAAAAGAGTTCCTCCTACAAGTTTCAGAGACTGACTTACTCAGTATATAAAGGTAGATCTCTTGTGAAACCTTTTATCATTGCAACCACCAATGGTTACATTGTCGATGCAATTGGGCCCTTCTTTTCCAATGGTTGTAACAATGATGCATCTATTCTTTCACATATTGTCAAAACAAATAAGGGCAACTTCACAAGTTTTTTGAAAGAGCAAGATATTCTTATTGTGGATAGGGGCTTCAGATTTGAATTTGAATTTTCTTAAAGAATGTGGATTTCAAGTCGAAATGCCTGCATTCCTTTCAAAGTCGGCAAAGCAGCACACCACCGAAGAGGCAAATGCCTCGCGGCTGGTGACCAAAATACAATGGGTAGTAGAAGCAGCTAACGGAAGGATCAAAAAATGGAATTATCTGGATAATGTACTACACAATAGTCAAGTTCCATTTATTGGTGATTATATTAGAATTGTGAGTAGCAAAATAAATAAATACAAGCCACCACTTAAATCGAATGATGCCGATGATCTTAAAGTTGGTTACCAAATGCTCCTTAAGTCAAAGAAAAATGCTACAGCAATACAACGAATGGGGTTAGATGATGTATCCTCTCGAAAATATCGTGAAAATTCTAAAACATGGAGGCGTATAGACGCCAAAGATATTGCCATAGATTTTCCAGTCCTCACTGAGGACTAAGACCGGCAAATAACTTTTGGCGTTTATCAATTGAAACAAGCAAGTTCTTTCGTTTCAGAACATCCTGAAAATGGACAATATCTTATTGATGTGTCCAAGATTGAGAGCGATTTAATTCATGCAAAGATTCAATCTCGACACAGAAATAAACTTCTTTATAATTTGTGGATTAGATATTCATCCACGGATGGTTGGTTTTGTCCGTGCAAATGTGGGGCCCGTACCGTAGGATGCTGCGCGCACATATGCAGCGTCATATGGAACTTGGTACTCCAGACATCAATGTAATTATGTGTCAGTAAAAAACCACTTAATGTCCAATATACACGATGCAGCATGTGAAACAAATTCCGATGATGATTCTGATTAAATATGTTTTGGAGAATATTTCTTTCTTTTTTTATTCGTTTTATTTCTTTTTATATTGTCCATTGTCTGCGTTAAACATTCAGGGTAACGTTTTAGTACGGTACTGTACCCATTGTAAATACAGGTAAAAGCAATGTGGAATTTAAACTCCCGATTCGCGATCGTTGTCTTAAGTCGTGAATAGGTTTATTGTTCGCAATGTTCACCCATCTTCTTTTACATCAGATGTCAACTTTAAGTATATATAACGGTTGAAATGTTTTTAGTAATCTGTTTTGTTGTTACCAGTGTCGTATAAAAGTAAACCTTCCGCATAACAAACCTTCCCCCGAAATGTTTAATACAGAGTAAAGCTTCCCTCTCGGAACAATTGTTAAAGCCTATATAGCAAAGCTTACTCCTGGAAACATTGATATAAAGTAGATAGTAAACGTCCCCCCTCAATCTGGATAATTATAAATAATTTGGAATCAAGTACATTTAACGTGTTTATTTTTAGCTCACCTGAGCTGAAAGCTGAAGTGAGCTTTTCTGATCACCCGTTGTCGTCCGTCCATCTGTAAACTTTTCACATTTTCAACTTCTTCTCAAGAACCACTGGGCCAATTTTAACCAAAATTGGTACAAAGCATCCTTGGGTGAAGGGGAGTTTAATTTGTTAAAATGAAGGGCCAAGCTCCGTTTCAAGGGAAGATCATCAAGAAAAGACAAAAATAGGGCGGGGTCATTAAAAATCTTCTCAAGAACCACTGGGCCAGAAAAACTGAAACTTATGTGGAAGCATCCTAGTGTAGATTCTAAATGGTTTAAATCATGACCTGCTGGGATAGGGCGGGGCCACAATAGAGAATCCAAGTTTTACATTGAAATATGTAGGAAATATCTTCTTCTCAAGAACCACTGGACCAGAAAAGCTGAAACTTATGTGGAAGCATCCTTGGGTAGTTTAGATTCGTAATTATTCAAATCATGACCCCCGGGGGTAGGGCGGGGCCACAATAGGGAATCCAATTTTTACATTGAAATATATAGGAAAAATCTTCTCAAGAACCACTCGGCCAGAAAAACTGAAACTTATGTGGAAGCATCCTGGGGTAGTGTAGATTCTAAATTGTTCAAATCATGACCCTTGGGGGTAGGGCGAGGCTACAGTAGGAAATCCAAATTTTACATTAAAATACATGTATATAGGAAAAATCTTTAAAAATCTTCTTTTCAAGGACTACTGGGCCAGAAAAGCTGAAACTTTAGTGGAATCATCCTGGGGTAGTGTAGATTCTAAATTATTCAAATCATCACCCCTGGGGATAGGGCGGGGCCACAATAAGTATTACGGGGGGGTGATCAGGTGAAGAACAATAGGGCCAAAGTTACTCAGGTGAGCATTGTGGCCCATGGGTCTCTTGTTATTGTTAATGACTCAAAATTAACATAATGAATGATCGAGATTGCTGGTCAAAAAAAGTTTGTAAAACTAGTGTACCTTTGTTAACTCTAATTCTAAATCATGGAATAATAGTAAAAGGAGTATCCATCTTTACCATCGTCATAACAGTAAGCAAATGCAGCAATTAATTGTATTATAGCTAAATATTTTTCTCACAATTTGTCGAGTAATGAAATAACTATTGTGATCTTGAAGAAAATTTGGTACTGAGCTTGGTTTATCATGTGCTTAACAATGCATGTTCACAAGATAATTTTATAGAACGGACATGGTTTCTCTGATCATCAATAATTTCACCGAGATGGAATTCATAATACTGATTTAGTCCTTGATGGTGGGCATTTATAGAATATATTTTAAGAAAAGTACATAAAATCTGAACCGTACACAGTTAGTTGGGAAAGTTAACTACATGTATGAGGAAAAAATACAATATATATGGTAAGCCCCCCCCCCGGGGGGGGTATTTACTTTATAATAGATCTTTCGGCGGATATTTTACTCTATGACAGCGGCATAAAACTGTCAATTCCAAACTGCCGTCAGAAAACTAGCTTCTAAAAGAAAGATTGGTCACTGACTAATATTTTTCGTCAATGACTTGAAAAATATTTCAGGTAAAATTGAGAAATTACATTTTTAGGTCATCTGAGTAAACTCAGGAGACCTATTGCTATCTGTTTTCGTAAGTCGTCGAGCGTTGTGTGTTAACATTTGAACATTTTTAGCTTCTTCTCTGAAACCGCTCAACCAATTTCAACCAATTTTGGCATATAGCATCTATCGGTGCAGGGGAACAAAAATTATGAATTTCATGGTCCCTGCCCCCTAGGGCTTGAGGGATGGGGTCAAAACCACTAAAATTAATGCAATCTTTAAAAATCGTCTTCTTTACTCCTGGACATTAAGCAGTCAAACTGTTGGCATGATTGTAATAAGGATTGAGCCCTCTACCAAAATTGAGAAAATTCATGGCCCTGGGTCAGGGGTTCTGGTGTTAGAGCGGGCCTCAAATGATTATGTAGTGAAAATGCATTAATTCTTTGAAAATCTTCTTCTCTCCCCCTGTATATAAAGAAGATAGACTAGGTGCATGGTTATGATGACCAAGAATGCCTCTTCCAGAATTGTGAATTTCATGTCCCTTGGGTCAGGGGTTCTGGTGTTAGGGCGGGGCTCTGTTGATCATATAGTGAAAATACAAAATTCTTTTAAAAATCCTTTTCTCTCCCTCTGTATACAAAGAAGATAAACTAGTTGCATGATCAAGGGTGCCTCTTTCAAAATTGTGAAATTTGTGGCCCCAGGGTGAGAGGTTCTGCGGGAGAGGGGGGGGGGGGGGCTCTATTGATTATATAGTGAAAGTGCATTATTTCTTTAAAGGTCTTTTCACTGCTCCTTGGCATTAAGCCGAAGTACTAAGTACAAGTTATGATGAAGAAAGGTACCTCTTCCAAAAGTGTGAATTTCATGGCCCCTGGGTCAGGGGTGTTGGTGTTAGGGCAGGGTTCTATAGATCATATAGTGAAAATGCATAATTTCTTTAAAAATCTTCTTATCTCCCCCTGTATATAAAGGAGATGAACTAGGTTATGATGATCAAGGGTGCATCTTCCAAAGTTTTGAAATTTGTGGCCCCAGGGTGAGGAGTTCTGCGGGAGAGGGGGGCTCCATTGATTATTTAGTGAAGTGCATTATTTCTTTGAAAATCTTCTTCTCTGCTCCTAGGTATTTAGCAGATAAACCAAGTACATAGTTATGATGAAGAAAGATGCCTCTTCCAAAATTGTGAATATCATGGCCCCTGGGTCAGGGGGTTCTAGTGTAAGGGCGGGGCTTAATTGATCATATAGTGAAATTTATAAATTGTTTAAAAATCTTCTTCTCTCCTCCTGTATATAAAGAAGTTAAACTAGGTGCATGGTTATGGTGATCAAATGTGCTTCTTCCAAATTTGTGAAATTTTTGGCCCCAGCGTGAGGGGTTTTGCGAGAGGGGGGACTCAATTGATTATATATAGTCAAGTGCATTATTTCTTTGAAAATCTTCTTCTCTGCTGCTAGGTATTTAGCAGATAAACGAAGTACATAGTTATGATGAAGAAAGGCGCCTCTTCCAAAATTGTGAATATCTTGGCCCCTGGGTCAAGGGTTCTGGTGTTAGGGCGGGATTCTATTGATCTTATAATGAAAATGCATTAATTCTTTAAAAATCTTCTTTTCTCCCCCTGTATATAAAGCAGATAAACTAGGTGCATGGTTATGATGATCAAGGATGCCTCATCCAAAATTAGGAAATTTCTTATGATGATCAAATGTTTTTCTTCCAAAATTGTGAAATTTGTGGCCTCAGGGTGAGGGGTTCTGCCAGAAGGGGGGGGGGGGCTTTACTACTTAATATTTAGTGAAAGTGCATTATTGCTTTAAAAATCTTCTTCTCTGCTCCTAGGTATTTAGCACATTAACCAAGTATATAGTTATGATTAAGAAAGGTAGCCTCTTCCAAAATTGTGAATATCTTGGCCCCTGGGTCAGGGGTTCTGGTGTTGGGGCATGGCTCTATTGATCATATAAGGAAATGCATAAATTCTTCAAAAATCTTCTTCTCTCCCCCTGTTTATAAAGCAGATAAACTAAGTGCATGGTTATGATGATCAAGGGTAGCTCTTCCAAGATTGTGAAATTTGTGGCCCCAGGGTGATGGGTTCACCGGGAAAGAGGGGGGGGGGGGGGGGGCTCTATTGATTATATAGTGAAAGTGCAATATTTATTTGAAAATCTTCTTCTCTGCTCCTAGGTATTTAGCAGATAGAACAAATATATAGTTATGATGAGCAAGGGCGTCTCTTCCATAATTGTGAATATCTTAGCCCCTGGGTTAGAGGTTCTGGTGTTAGGGTGGGGCTCTATTGATTATATAGTGAAATTACATTAATTCTTTGAAAATCTTCTCTACTCCTGGGTATTTAGCAGATAAACTAAGTGCATGGTTATGCTGATCAAGGAAGCCTCTTTCAAAACTGTGAAATTTTTGGACCCAGGATGAAGGGTTCATGTTGGGGGGGGGGGGGGGTAAGTCAATTTAATATATAGTGGAAGTGCATTTTTTTTTTTTTTTTTTTTTTTGAAAATCTTCTTCTCTGCCCAGGGGTATTTAACAGAAAAACTTATTGCATGGTTATGACGAGCTAGGAAGTCTTTTCAAAAAGTTGAAATTCGTAACCCAGGGGTCTGGGATTTTGGTGTTAGGGTGAGGCTCTTTTGAATATATAGTAGAAATGGATTATTTCTTTGAAAATCTTCTTCTCTGTCCATTGTTATTAAGGAAACATACTAAGTGCATGGTTATGCAAGAGTTCCTCTTCCAAAATTGTGAATATCTTGGCCCCTGGGTTAGGGGCTTTGGTATTAGGGTGGGGCTATGATGAATCTATAGTGAAATGGATTACTTCTTTGAAAATCTTCTTCTCTGCTCCTGGGCATCTAGGAGGCAAAAAAAAAAATAGAGTATATAAAGTTGTAATAAGCAGGGGTGTTTTTACCAGATTTCGAAATTCTGTACTCTTTGGTCAATTTATTAATTTCTACTGAAAGAAGTTATTCCCCTTTGCTATTCAACTATAATAGTTAATCACTGTAAATAATTTAACTTAAAAGGTCAATTGAATAACAGAATTTTACAAGAAATTTTAAATATTTAATACAAAAGTACTTTCATATTTTTTAATGGTCAGGTAAACTTTTAAATAATAGATAAATGAAAATGGGACAAAAGTACTATATCTTTTTACAATAAATAATCATTAAAGACCAAGAGAGGCCATTGTGAGGGGGGAATGAAATGTATTAACTAATAGTGCTATAGAAGTATTGTTTTGTTTAGTCCGCATGAGGATAGTGACAAATGGGGGAAAGTACAGGCAAATAAATAGATCAACTTTAAGATTTGTTATCGTGTAATAAATTAATATTTTGCCAATCTCTGATTATCGTATTTCTCTTGCTTTTTGGCAACATAGCTTTATTTATCAGCTTATTTTGTTTTAATCTATGGAATATTTACATTTCCAATGTCTTTGTCCGAGATAAAATTACAAATTGTAAAAATACTTTATTTCTACATAAATCTACTGGTTCATCGATAGGCGCGGTTAAAAAACCGCGTGCGGGGCGGGACAAATAGAGACAGAAGCGGGACTATTAGCACGGGAATTTGCAGAATCAGGAGCATGTAAATATAAGGAATAACTGTCAGATTTTTTGGATTCATGACGATGATCAATCGATTGGCTTGCCTCGCCCTCGGCGTTTATGCAAATTATCACACAAGCCACTCGATTGATCACATCATGAATCCAAAAAATTAGACAGTTATTCTTTAATTATACATTATACTCAGGTGACCGTTAAGGCCCTTGGGCCTCTTGTTAACAGAAGCACTGACTGACACCAACTTGTATTGAAAGGTGCCAAGGAGAAGTAAGCATACCCTGTCGACTGGTCACGTCCACTGTGAGCCCTCTGCATTGATCAGGTGAATGGAGTTATCCGTAGTCAAAATTAGTCAAAAAAAAACAAACAAACAAAAACAGTGACCTTTCAATTAGTATGAAACATGTCAGCCAAAGTACTCAAGGATTGTTTTTGTAAACAAGGTCATATAACGACCACTTTATTTTTTTCGAAATGCTTACTTTTTAAACAGATTGAAGAAAGCCCTGTAACTTCAGCTTACTGGGCAGTAACCTGCCTTGGTTTAAAATGTGATGGTACTTGGAACATGTTCTTTCGAAAAAGCGAGAGACTACTGTATTAAAAGTAGCTAAATCAGAAACCGAGTTAAATATATATACTGAAACGCAAAAGAAACGCAACATCCTTATTTTAAGGTGAAAATTATATACAGGTAATAACTTTGTACTTAAAAAGTTATCACATCTTCAACTTTACAAATCAGTAATTTAATGGTTGAATGATTTTTATTCCATTACCGGAAGTTGATTTTGCGCCCTTTTAACAGAAATCGAAAATTGCATGTTTAATAAAACATTTGACAATAATCTGGGGTTTCAAGGGTTTGTAGCTGTTAATCATAAGTATTGCACTAATATTCAGAGAAAAAAAATCCTTCTTTCTTTTCCCGATGTGATGCCATATTTCCTCAAAA